>NC_088397.1:284248-296748 GCF_034236695.1 Oncorhynchus nerka
GGTCTGGTCAGTAGTAACAGAGATGTTAACCAGGGGTCTGGTCAGTACTCACCAGTCTGGTCAGTAGTAACAGTGATGTTTGCCAGGGGTCTGGTGTTTCCTCCCAGTCCAGACACTCCATTGACCGTCTCTACGTGGAAGGTGTAGTTGGCGTGTGTGGCAAAGTCCAGAATAGCCACAGAGTTCCCGGTGAGGCCCAGGAGGCGTGGTACGAAGCGCAGGTCGGTCTCACACGGCTCACAGTCCTCCTCGCCACCGGAGGCGCCACTGCCACAGCGCTGGCACATGACGTTATAAGTCAGGTCCTTCCTGCCACCGCTGTCGCTAGGCGGAGACCAGGTGAGGAACAGAGCCGTCTCGTTAATGAGAGAGATCAGGTTCCTGGGGGCCGATGGAGCGCCTGGAGAGAGAGAGAGGAGGGGAGGGAGGGAGGAAGGAGGAAGGGAGGGAGAGACCATCATCACTGAAGTCTTTTCTAAATCCCAAACCACAATGTGCTCCCTTCACTGCCTTAGTTAAAGCCTCCCTGTTCTCTGTCCTTGATCTCACTGCCTTAGCTAAAGCCTCCCTGTTCTCTGTCCTTGATCCCACTGCCTTAGCTAAAGCCTCCCTGTTCTCTGTCCTTGATCCCACTGCCCACTGCCTTAGCTAAAGCCTCCCTGTTCTCTGTCCTTGATCCCACTGCCTTAGTTAAAGCCTCCCTGTTCTCTGTCCTTGATCTCACTGCCTTAGCTAAAGCCTCCCTGTTCTCTGTCCTTGATCCCACTGCCTTAGCTAAAGCCTCCCTGTTCTCTGTCCTTGATCCCACTGCCCACTGCCTTAGCTAAAGCCTCCCTGTTCTCTGTCCTTGATCCCACTGCCTTAGTTAAAGCCTCCCTGTTCTCTGTCCTTGACCCCACTGCCTTAGTTAAAGCCTCCCTGTTCTCTGTCCTTGACCCCACTGCCTTAGTTAAAGCCTCCCTGTTCTCCTCCCTTGAGCCCACTGCCTTAGTTAAAGCCTCCCTGTTCTCTGTCCTTGATCCCACTGCCTTAGTTAGAGCCTCCCTGTTCTCTGCCCTTGACCCCATGCCCACTGCCTTAGTTAAAGCCTCCCTGTTCTCTGTCCTTGACCCCACTGCCTTAGTTAAAGCCTCCCTGTCCTCTGCCCTTGACCCCACTGCCTTAGTTAAAGCCTCCCTGTTCTCCTCCCTTGAGCCCACTGCCTTAGTTAAAGCCTCCCTGTTCTCCTCCCTTGACCCCACTGCCTTAGTTAAAGCCTCCCTGTTCTCTGCCCTTGACCCCATGCCCACTGCCTTAGTTAAAGCCTCCCTGTTCTCCTCCCTTGACCCAATGCCCACTGCCTTAGTTAGAGCCTCTCTGTCCTCCTCCCTTGACCCCACTGCCTTAGTTAAAGCCTCCCTGTTCTCCTCCCTTGACCCCATGCCCACTGCCTTAGTTAAAGCCTCCCTGTTCTCTGTCCTTGACCCCACTGCCTTAGTTAAAGCCTCCCTGTCCTCTGCCCTTGACCCCACTGCCTTAGTTAAAGCCTCCCTGTTCTCCTCCCTTGAGCCCACTGCCTTAGTTAAAGCCTCCCTGTTCTCTGCCCTTGACCCCACTGCCTTAGTTAAAGCCTCCCTGTTCTCCTCCCTTGACCCCACTGCCTTAGTTAATTAAAGCCTCCCTGTTCTCTGCCCTTGACCCCATGCCCACTGCCTTAGTTAAAGCCTCCCTGTTCTCCTCCCTTGACCCCATGCCCACTGCCTTAGTTAAAGCCTCCCTGTTCTCCTCCCTTGACCCCACTGCCTTAGTTAAAGCCTCCCTGTTCTCCTCCCTTGACCCCATGCCCACTGCCTTAGTTAAAGCCTCCCTGTTCTCTGTCCTTGACCCCACTGCCTTAGTTAAAGCCTCCCTGTTCTCTTCCCTTGAGCCCACTGCCTTAGTTAAAGCCTCCCTGATCTCCTCCCTTGAGCCCACTGCCTTAGTTAAAGCCTCCCTGTTCTCTGTCCTTGACCCCACTGCCTTAGTTAGAGCCTCCCTGTTCTCTGCCCTTGACCCCATGCCCACTGCCTTAGTTAAAGCCTCCCTGTTCTCTGTCCTTGACCCCACTGCCTTAGTTAAAGCCTCCCTGTCCTCTGCCCTTGACCCCACTGCCTTAGTTAAAGCCTCCCTGTTCTCCTCCCTTGAGCCCACTGCCTTAGTTAAAGCCTCCCTGTTCTCCTCCCTTGACCCCACTGCCTTAGTTAAAGCCTCCCTGTTCTCTGCCCTTGACCCCATGCCCACTGCCTTAGTTAAAGCCTCCCTGTTCTCCTCCCTTGACCCAATGCCCACTGCCTTAGTTAGAGCCTCTCTGTCCTCCTCCCTTGACCCCACTGCCTTAGTTAAAGCCTCCCTGTTCTCCTCCCTTGACCCCATGCCCACTGCCTTAGTTAAAGCCTCCTGTTCTCTGTCCTTGACCCCACTGCCTTAGTTAAAGCCTCCCTGTCCTCTGCCCTTGACCCCACTGCCTTAGTTAAAGCCTCCCTGTTCTCCTCCCTTGAGCCCACTGCCTTAGTTAAAGCCTCCCTGTTCTCTGCCCTTGACCCCACTGCCTTAGTTAAAGCCTCCCTGTTCTCCTCCCTTGACCCCACTGCCTTAGTTAATTAAAGCCTCCCTGTTCTCTGCCCTTGACCCCATGCCCACTGCCTTAGTTAAAGCCTCCCTGTTCTCCTCCCTTGACCCCATGCCCACTGCCTTAGTTAAAGCCTCCCTGTTCTCCTCCCTTGACCCCACTGCCTTAGTTAAAGCCTCCCTGTTCTCCTCCCTTGACCCCATGCCCACTGCCTTAGTTAAAGCCTCCCTGTTCTCTGTCCTTGACCCCACTGCCTTAGTTAAAGCCTCCCTGTTCTCTTCCCTTGAGCCCACTGCCTTAGTTAAAGCCTCCCTGATCTCCTCCCTTGAGCCCACTGCCTTAGTTAAAGCCTCCCTGTTCTCTGTCCTTGACCCCACTGCCTTAGTTAGAGCCTCCCTGTCCTCCTCCCTTGATCCCACTGCCTTAGTTAAAGCCTCCCTGTTCTCTGTCCTTGATCCCACTGCCTTAGTTAAAGCCTCCTGTTCTCTGCCCTTGACCCCACTGTCATAGTTAAAGCATCCCTGCTCTCCTCCCTTGACCCCACTGCCTTAGTTAAAGCCTCCCTGTTCTCTGTCCTTGAGCCCACTGCCTTAGTTAAAGCCTCCCTGTTCTCTGTCCTTGACCCCACTGCCTTAGTTAAAGCCTCCCTGTTCTCCTCCCTTGAGCCCACTGCCTTAGTTAAAGCCTCCCTGTTCTCCTCCCTTGACCCCACTGCCTTAGTTAAAGCCTCCCTGTTCTCCTCCCTTGATCCCATGCCCACTGCCTTAGTTAAAGCCTCCTGTTCTCCTTGACCCCATGCCCACTGCCTTAGTTAAAGCCTCCCTGTTCTCCTCCCTTGACCCCATGCCCACTGCCTTAGTTAAAGCCTCCCTGTTCTCCTCCCTTGACCCCATGCCCACTGCCTTAGTTAAAGCCTCCCTGTTCTCCTCCCTTGACCCCACTGCCTTAGTTAAAGCCTCCCTGTTCTCCTCCCTTGATCCCACTGCCTTAGTTAAAGCCTCCCTGTTCTCTGCCCTTGACCCCACTGCCTTAGTTAAAGCCTCCCTGTTCTCTGTCCTTGATCCCATGCCCACTGCCTTAGTTAAAGCCTCCTTGTTCTCTGTCCTTGATCCCATTACCACTACCTTAGTTAAAGCCTCCCTGTTCTCTGTCCTTGACCCCATGCCCACTACCTTAGTTAAAGCCTCCCTGTTCTCTGCCCTTGACCCCCCACCTTAGTTAAAGCCTCCCTGTTCTCTGTCCTGACCCCACTGCCTTAGTTAAAGCCTCCCTGTTCTCTGTCCTTGACCCCACTGCCTTAGTTAAAGCCTCCCTGTTCTCCTCCCTTGACCCCATGCCCACTGCCTTAGTTAAAGCCTCCCTGTTCTCTGCCCTTGATCCCACTGCCTTAGTTAAAGCCTCCCTGTTCTCCTCCCTTGACCCCATGCCCACTGCCTTAGTTAAAGCCTCCCTGCTCTCCTCCCTTGACCCCACTGCCTTAGTTAAAGCCTCCCTGTTCTCTGCCCTTGATCCCACTGCCTTAGTTAAAGCCTCCCTGTTCTCTGCCCTTGACCCCACTGCCTTAGTTAAAGCCTCCCTGTTCTCCTCCCTTGACCCCACTGCCTTAGTTAAAGCCTCCCTGTTCTCCTCCCTTGATCCCACTGCCTTAGTTAAAGCCTCCCTGTTCTCCTCCCTTGACCCCACTGCCTTAGTTAAAGCCTCCCTGTTCTCCTCCCTTGACCCCACTGCCTTAGTTAAAGCCTCCCTGTTCTCCTCCTTGATCCCACTGCCTTAGTTAAAGCCTCCTGTTCTCCTCCCTTGACCCCACTGCCTTAGTTAAAGCCTCCCTGTTCTCCTCCCTTGACCCCACTGCCTTAGTTAAAGCCTCCTGTTCTCTCCATTGACCCCACTGCCTTAGTTAAAGCCTCCCTGTTCTCCTCCCTTGACCCCACTGCCTTAGTTAAAGCCTCCCTGTTCTCTGCCCTTGATCCCACTGCCTTAGTTAAAGCCTCCCTGTTCTCCTCCCTTGACCCCACTGCCTTAGTTAAAGCCTCCCTGTTCTCCTCCATTGACCCCACTGCCTTAGTTAAAGCCTCCCTGTTCTCCTCCCTTGACCCCACTGCCTTAGTTAAAGCCTCCCTGTTCTCCTCCCTTGACCCCACTGCCTTAGTTAAAGCCTCCCTGTTCTCTGTCCTTGACCCCACTGCCTTAGTTAAAGCCTCCCTGTTCTCCTCCCTTGACCCCACTGCCTTAGTTAAAGCCTCCCTGTTCTCTGCCCTTGACCCCATGCCCACTGCCTTAGTTAAAGCCTCCCTGTTCTCCTCCCTTGACCCAATGCTCACTGCCTTAGTTAGAGCCTCTCTGTCCTCCTCCCTTGACCCCACTGCCTTAGTTAAAGCCTCCCTGTTCTCCTCCCTTGACCCCATGCCCACTGCCTTAGTTAAAGCCTCCCTGTTCTCTGTCCTTGACCCCACTGCCTTAGTTAAAGCCTCCCTGTCCTCTGCCCTTGACCCCACTGCCTTAGTTAAAGCCTCCCTGTTCTCCTCCCTTGAGCCCACTGCCTTAGTTAAAGCCTCCCTGTTCTCTGCCCTTGACCCCACTGCCTTAGTTAAAGCCTCCCTGTTCTCCTCCCTTGACCCCACTGCCTTAGTTAATTAAAGCCTCCCTGTTCTCTGCCCTTGACCCCATGCCCACTGCCTTAGTTAAAGCCTCCTGTTCTCCTCCCTTGACCCCATGCCCACTGCCTTAGTTAAAGCCTCCTGTTCTCCTCCCTTGACCCCACTGCCTTAGTTAAAGCCTCCCTGTTCTCCTCCCTTGACCCCATGCCCACTGCCTTAGTTAAAGCCTCCCTGTTCTCTGTCCTTGACCCCACTGCCTTAGTTAAAGCCTCCCTGTTCTCTTCCCTTGAGCCCACTGCCTTAGTTAAAGCCTCCCTGTTCTCCTCCCTTGAGCCCACTGCCTTAGTTAAAGCCTCCCTGTTCTCTGTCCTGACCCCACTGCCTTAGTTAGAGCCTCCTGTCCTCCTCCCTTGATCCCACTGCCTTAGTTAAAGCCTCCCTGTTCTCTGTCCTTGATCCCACTGCCTTAGTTAAAGCCTCCCCTGTTCTCTGCCCTGACCCCACTGTCATAGTTAAAGCCTCCCTGCTCTCCTCCCTTGACCCCACTGCCTTAGTTAAAGCCTCCTGTTCTCTGTCCTTGATCCCACTGCCTTAGTTAAAGCCTCCTGTTCTCTGTCCTGACCCCACTGCCTTAGTTAAAGCCTCCCTGTTCTCCTCCCTTGAGCCCACTGCCTTAGTTAAAGCCTCCTGTTCTCCTCCCTTGACCCCACTGCCTTAGTTAAAGCCTCCTGTTCTCCTCCCTTGATCCCATGCCCACTGCCTTAGTTAAAGCCTCCTGTTCTCCTCCCTTGACCCCATGCCCACTGCCTTAGTTAAAGCCTCCCTGTTCTCCTCCCTTGACCCCATGCCCACTGCCTTAGTTAAAGCCTCCCTGTTCTCCTCCCTTGACCCCATGCCCACTGCCTTAGTTAAAGCCTCCCTGTTCTCCTCCCTTGACCCCACTGCCTTAGTTAAAGCCTCCCTGTTCATCTCCCTTGATCCCACTGCCTTAGTTAAAGCCTCCCTGTTCTCTGCCCTTGACCCCACTGCCTTAGTTAAAGCCTCCCTGTTCTCTGTCCTTGATCCCATGCCCACTGCCTTAGTTAAAGCCTCCCTGTTCTCTGTCCTTGATCCCATTACCACTACCTTAGTTAAAGCCTCCCTGTTCTCTGTCCTTGACCCCATGCCCACTACCTTAGTTAAAGCCTCCCTGTTCTCTGCCCTTGACCCCACTACCTTAGTTAAAGCCTCCCTGTTCTCTGTCCTTGACCCCACTGCCTTAGTTAAAGCCTCCCTGTTCTCCTCCCTTGACCCCACTGCCTTAGTTAAAGCCTCCCTGTTCTCTGTCCTTGACCCCATGCCCACTACCTTAGTTAAAGCCGCCTCCCTGTTCTCTGTCCTTGACCCCATGCCCACTGCCTTAGCTAAAGCCTCCCTGTACTCTGCCCTTGAGCCCACTGCCTTAGTTAAAGCCTCCCTGTTCTCTGTCCTTGACCCCACTGCCTTAGCTAAAGCCTCCCTGTACTCTGCCCTTGAGCCCACTGCCTTAGTTAAAGCCTCCCTGTTCTCTGTCCTTGACCCCACTGCCTTAGTTAAAGCCTCCCTGTTCTCTGCCCTTGACCCCACTGCCTTAGTTAAAGCCTCCCTGTTCTCTGCCCTTGACCCCACTGCCTTAGTTAAAGTCTCCCTGTTCTCTGCCCTTGACCCCACTGCCTTAGTTAAAGCCTCCTGTTCTCTGCCCTTGACCCCACTGTTAAAGCCTCCTGTTCTCTGCCCTTGACCCCACTGCCTTAGTTAAAGCCTCCCTGTTCTCCTCCCTTGACCCCACTGCCTTAGTTAAAGCCTCCTGTTCTCTGTCCTTGACCCCATGCCCACTGCCTTAGTTAAAGCCTCCCTGTTCTCCTCCCTTGACCCCACTGCCTTAGTTAAAGCCTCCCTGTTCTCTGTCCTTGACCCCACTGCCTTAGTTAAAGCCTCCCTGTTCTCCTCCCTTGATCCCATGCCCACTGCCTTAGTTAAAGCCTCCCTGTTCTCCTCCCTTGACCCCATGCCCACTGCCTTAGTTAAAGCCTCCCTGTTCTCCTCCCTTGACCCCACTGCCTTAGTTAAAGCCTCCCTGTTCTCTGTCCTTGACCCCATGCCCACTGCCTTAACTAAAGCCTCCCTGTACTCTGCCCTTGAGCCCACTGCCTTAGTTAAAGCCTCCCTGGTCTCTGTCCTTGACCCCACTGCCTTAGTTAAAGCCTCCCTGTTCTCCTCCCTTGATCCCATGCCCACTGCCTTAGTTAAAGCCTCCCTGTTCTCCTCCCTTGACCCCACTGCCTTAGTTAAAGCCTCCCTGTTCTCTGTCCTTGACCCCATGCCCACTACCTTAGTTAAAGCCTCCCTGTTCTCTGTCCTTGACCCCATGCCCACTGCCTTAGTTAAAGCCTCCCTGTTCTCCTCCCTTGACCCCACTGCCTTAGTTAAAGCCTCCCTGTTCTCTGTCCTTGACCCCATGCCCACTGCCTTAGTTAAAGCCCCCCTGTTCTCTGCCCTTGATCCCACTGCCTTAGTTAAAGCCTCCCTGTTCTCCTCCCTTGACCCCACTGCCTTAGTTAAAGCCTCCCTGTTCTCTGTCCTTGACCCCACTGCCTTAGTTAAAGCCTCCCTGTTCTCCTCCATTGACCCCACTGCCTTAGTTAAAGCCTCCCTGTTCTCTGTCCTTGACCCCATGCCCACTACCTTAGTTAAAGCCTCCCTGTTCTCTGTCCTTGACCCCATGCCCACTGCCTTAGCTAAAGCCTCCCTGTACTCTGCCCTTGACCCCACTGCCTTAGTTAAAGCCTCCCTGTTCTCTGCCCTTGACCCCACTGCCTTAGTTAAAGCCTCCCTGTTCTCCTCCCTTGACCCCACTGCCTTAGTTAAAGCCTCCCTGTTCTCTGTCCTTGACCCCATGCCCACTGCCTTAGTTAAAGCCTCCCTGTTCTCTGTCCTTGACCCCACTGCCTTAGTTAAAGCCTCCCTGTTCTCCTCCCTTGACCCCACTGCCTTAGTTAAAGCCTCCCTGTTCTCCTCCCTTGACCCCACTGCCTTAGTTAAAGCCTCCCTGTTCTCTGTCCTTGACCCCATGCCCACTGCCTTAGTTAAAGCCTCCCTGTTCTCTGCCCTTGATCCCACTGCCTTAGTTAAAGCCTCCCTGTTCTCTGTCCTTGACCCCACTGCCATAGTTAAAGCCTCCCTGTTCTCCTCCCTTGACCCCATGCCCACTACCTTAGTTAAAGCCTCCCTGTTCTCCTCCGTTGACCCCATGCCCACTTCCTTAGTTAAATCCTCCCTGTTCTCTGCCCTTGACCTCATGCCCACTGCCTTAGTTAAAGCCTCCCTGTTCTCCTCCCTTGACCCCACTGCCAGAGTTAAAGCCTCCCTGTTCTCCTCCCTTGACCCCATGCCCACTACCTTAGTTAAAGCCTCCCTGTTCTCCTCCGTTGACCCCATGCCCACTACCTTAGTTAAAGCCTCCCTGTTCTCTGTCCTTGACCCCACTGCCTTAGTTAAAGCCTCCCTGTTCTCCTCCCTTGACCCCACTGCCTTAGTTAAAGCCTCCCTGTTCTCTGTCCTTGACCCCATGCCCACTACCTTAGTTAAAGCCTCCCTGTTCTCTGTCCTTGACCCCACTGCCTTAGTTAAAGCCTCCCTGTTCTCTGTCCTTGACCCCACTGCCTTAGTTAAAGCTTCCCTGTTCTCTGTCCTTGACCCCACTGCCTTAGTTAAAGCCTCCCTGTTCTCCTCCCTTGATCCCATGCCGACTGCCTTAGTTAAAGCCTCCCTGTTCTCCTCCCTTGACCCCACTGCCTTAGTTAAAGCCTCCCTGTTCTCTGTCCTTGACCCCACTGCCTTAGTTAAAGCCTCCCTGTTCTCCTCCCTTGATCCCATGCCGACTGCCTTAGTTAAAGCCTCCCTGTTCTCCTCCCTTGACCCCACTGCCTTAGTTAAAGCCTCCCTGTTCTCTGTCCTTGACCCCACTGCCTTAGTTAAAGCCTCCCTGTTCTCTGCCCTTGATCCCACTGCCTTAGTTAAAGCCTCCCTGTTCTCCTCCCTTGACCCCACTGCCTTAGTTAAAGCCTCCCTGTTCTCTGCCCTTGAGCCCACTGCCTTAGTTAAAGCCTCCCTGTTCTCCTCCCTTGACCCCACTACCTTAGTTAAAGCATCCCTGTTCTCTGCCCTTGATCCCACTGCCTTAGTTAAAGCCTCCCTGTTCTCTGTCCTTAACCCCACTGCCTTAGTTAAAGCCTCCCTGTTCTCCTCCCTTGACCCCACTGCCTTAGTTAAAGCCTCCCTGTTCTCCTCCCTTGAGCCCACTGCCTTAGTTAGAGCCTCCCTGTTCTCATCCCTTGACCCCACTGCCTTAGTTAGAGCCTCCCTGTTCTCCTCCCTTGACCCCACTGCCTTAGTTAAAGCCTCCCTGTTCTCCTCCCTTGAGCCCACTGCCTTAGTTAAAGCCTCCCTGTTCTCCTCCATCATGTTTAGTGTTCTCCCTGGTTAGTCTGTCATCATGTTTAGTCTGTCATCATGTTTAGTCCCCCTCACCCTCCCTCTCCCCCGCCTCCCTCCCCTCTTCCTCCCCTCCTCCTCTCCCTCCCCTCCCCTCCCTCTCCTTCCCCCCTCCCCTCCCTCCCCCGCCTCCCCTCTCCCTCCCCCTCCCCTCCCTCACCCTCCCTCCCCCTCCACCTCCCTCTCCCTCCCTCCTCCGCATCCCCTCTCCCCTCCCCACTCTCCCCTCCCCTCACCCCCTCCACCTCCACCTCCTCTCCCTCCCCTCTCCCTCTCCTCCCCACTCTCCCTCTCTTTCTCCGTTCTGAGCCAGGTGTGACTGTCTGTGTTCTAGAAGGTGGGTTAGAGTCTACAGTAGCTACAGCCACAGAGCCTGAGATACGATGCCTCCCCTCTCCCTCCCTCTCCTCTCCCTCCCGCCTCCCCTCTCCCCCCCTCCACCTCCCTCTCTCTCCCTCCCTCTCCCTCCCCTCCCCCTCCCCTCACCTCCCCTCCTCCCCTCTCCCTCTCCCCTCCTCCCTCTCTCCTCCCTCTCCCCTCACCCTCCCTCTCTCCCTCCCTCCCTCCCTCCTCTCTCCCTCCCCTCTCTCCCTCCCCTCCTTCTCTCCCTCCCCTCTTCTCCCTCCCTCCCCCTCTCCCTCCCTCTCCCTCTCCCTCCCCTCTCCCTCCCCCTCCCCTCTCTTCCCTCCCTCCTCTCCCTCCCCCTCTCTCTCCCTCCCTTCCCTCCCTCCCTCCTCCCTCCCTCTCTCCCTCCCCTCCCTCCCCTCTCCTCCCTCTCTTCTCCGTTCTGAGCCAGGTGTGACTGTCTGTGTTCTAGAAGGTGGGTTAGAGTCTACAGTAGCTACAGCCACAGAGCCTGAGATACGATGCCTCCTCTCCCTCCCCTCTCCCTCACCTCCCCTCTCCCTCTCTTCTCCGTCTGAGCCAGGTGTGACTGTCTGTGTTCTAGAAGGTGGGTTAGAGCTCACAGTAGCTACAGCCACAGAGCCTGAGATACGATGCCTCCCTCTCCCTCCCTCTCCCTCTCCCCTCCCCTCTCCCCCCCCTCCACCTCCCCTCTCCCTCCCTCTCCCTCCTCCCTCTCCTCTCCCCTCACCCTCCCCCTCCTCCTCCTCCCTCCCCCTCCTCCTCCCTCCCTCCCCTCACCCCTCCTCCCCTCTCCCTCCCCTCTCCCTCTCCTCCCTCCCCCCTCTCCCTCCCCTCTCTTTCTCCCTCCCCTCTCTTTCTCCCCTCTCTTCTCCCTCCCTCCCCCTCTCCCTCCCTCTCTTTCTCCTCCCCTCCCCTCTCCTCCCCTCCCCTCTTTTCTCCCTCCCTCCCCTCCTCCTCCCCTCTCTTCTCCCTCCCCTTCTCTCCCTCCCCCTCTCCCTCCCTCTCTCTCTCCCTCCCCTCCTCCTCCCTCTCTTCTCCGTTCTGAGCCAGGTGTGACTGTCTGTGTTCTAGAAGGTGGGTTAGAGTCTACAGTAGCTACAGCCACAGAGCCTGAGATACGATGCCTCCCTCTCCTCCCTCTCCCTCCCCTCTCCCTCACCTCCCCCTCTCCCTCCCTTCTCCGTTCTGAGCCAGGTGTGACTGTCTGTGTTCTAGAAGGTGGGTTAGAGTCTACAGTAGCTACAGCCACAGAGCCTGAGATACGATGCTCTCCCTCCCCTCTCCCTCCCCTCTCCCTCCCCTTCCTCCCTCCCCTCTCTCTCCTCCCCTCCACCCCCCTCCCTCCCTCTTCTCTGTTCTGACTGTCTGTGTTCTAGAAGGTGGGTTAGAGTCTACAGTAGCTACAGCCACAGAGCCTGGAGATACGATGCCAGAAAACTATCTGTCATTAATAATGATGAGGGAGAATAAGGTGTGATATTATCACCACCCTAACACACACACACACACACACACACACACACACACACACACACAGACACAGACACACACACACACACACACACACACACACACACACACACACACACACACACACACACACACACACACACACACACACACACACACACACACAAACACACAAACACAAACAGACATTACACACACACACACACACACAGACACACACAAACAAACACACACACAGACAAACAAACAAACACACACACACACACACACACACACACACACACACACACACACACACACACACACACACACACACACTTCCAGGTTTCCACATTAACAATGATGAGGAGAATAAGGTGTGATATTATCACTACCCTCATGATGATTGCCCACACAGACACACAACACAAACAGACACACACACACACACAAGCGTGAATGATGCACCTACACACAGAAAATATGACATTGTTGCAGAAAAATAGGGTGTACCATTGTCTGACCATGTAAAGAAACCAATTATTTATTTGGCTTCACTTTCTGTCTCTCTCTCTGTCTCTCTGTCTCTTCTCTCTCTCTGTCTCTCTTCTTCGTCTCTCTCTGTCTCTTCTCTGTCTCTCTGTCTCTCTCTCTGTCTCTGTCGCTCTCTCACCCAGCATCTCTCTTCTTCTCTCTCTGTCTCTCTTCTGTCTCTCTCTCTGTCTCTCTTCTGTCTTCTCTCTGTCTCTCTTCTTCTCTTCTTTTCTGTCTCTTCTGTCTCTCTGTCGCTCTCTCACTCCAGCATCTCTTTCTGTCTCTCTGTCTCTCTCTCAACCAGCATCTCTCTCAACCCCTGCCAGAGAAATACATTAACTCACGTGTGCATGCCATGGTGGAGGGGTCCTGGTCACCCGGTAGAAGCCTTTGTCACAGTGACAGAGCGTGCTGCCTGGTCATGGCTGGAACTGTGGGGAGGACACTTGAAC
>NC_088397.1:300977-310977 GCF_034236695.1 Oncorhynchus nerka
TGAACTGAGATATTGAGAGTAGAGATAGTCAGAGATGGAACAGAGACTTGAACTGGAGATATTGGAGAGGTAGACAGTCGAGAGATGGAACAGGGCTTGAACTGGAGATATTGGAGAGGTAGACAGTCAGAGATGGAACAGAGACTTGAACTGGAGATATTGGAGAGGTAGACAGTCAGGGGACTTGAACTGGAGATATTGGAGAGGTAGACAGTCAGAGATGGAACAGAGACTTGAACTGGAGATATTGGAGGAGGTAGACAGTCAGTGGACTCTGGAATCCTGGAGATATTGTAGAGGTAGACAGTCAGAGATGGAACATGAGACTTGCACTGAGATATTGAGAGGTAGACAGTCAGACTTGAACTGGAGATATTGGAGAGGTAGACAGTCAGAGACGGAGACTAATGGGCACTTGAACTGGAGATATTGGAGAGGTAGACAGTCAGAGATGGAACAGAGACTTGAACTGGAGATATTGAGAGGTAGACAGTCAGGGACAGAGACTTGAACTGGAGATATTGGAGAGGTAGACAGTCAGAGATGGAACAGAGACTTGAACTGGAGATATTGGAGAGGTAGACAGTCAGGTACTTGAACTGGAGATATTGTAGAGGTAGACAGTCAGGGAGATGGAACAGAGACTTGCACTGAGATATTGGAGAGGTAGACAGTCAGGGACTTGAACTGAGAGGTTGGGAGAGGTAGACAGTCAGAGATGGAACAGAGACTTGAACTGGAGATATTGGAGAGGTAGACAGTCAGGGACTTGACTGGAGATATTGAGAGGAACAGTGACTTGAACTGAGATATTGGAGAGGTAGACAGTCAGAGATGGAACAGAGACTTGAACTGGAGATATTGGAGAGGTAGACAGTCAGGACTTGAACTGAGATATTGAGAGGTAGACAGTCATAGATGGAACAGAGACTTGAACTGAGATATTGGAGAGGAACAGATGGAACAGAGACTTGAACTGGAGATATTGGAGAGGCAGACAGTCAGAGATGGAACAGAGACTTGAACTGGAGATATTGGAGAGGTAGACAGTCAGAGATGGAACAGAGACTTGAACTGAGATATTGGAGAGGTAGACAGTCAGGGACTTGAACTGGAGATATTCAGAGGTAGACAGTCAGAGATGAATGGTGAGACTTGAACTGAGATATTGAGAGGTAGACAGTCAGAGATGGAACAGAGACTTGAACTGAGATATTGGAGAGGTAGACAGTCAGAGATGGAACAGAGACTTGAACTGGAGATATTGGAGAGGTAGACAGTCAGGGACTTCAGAGATGGAACTCAGAAGACTTGAACTGAGATATTGGAGGTAGACAGTCAGGGACTTGAACTGGAGATATTGTAGAGGTAGACAGTCAGAGATGGAACAGAGACTTTGCACTGAGATATTTGAGAGGTAGACAGTGGGGACTTGAACTGGAGATTGTAGAGGTAGACAGTCAGAGATGGAACAGAGACTTGAACTGAGATATTGGAGAGGCAGACAGTCAGAGATGGAACAGAGACTTGAACTGGAGATATTGAGAGGTAGACAGTCAGGGACTTGAACTGGAGATATTGGAGAGTAGACAGTCGGGGAGATCAGGGACTTGAACTGGGAGATATTGGAGAGGTAGACAGTGGGGACTTGAACTGGAGATATTGTGAGGTAGACAGTCAGAGATGGAACAGAGACTTGAACTGGAGATATTGGAGAGGTAGACAGTCAGAGATGGAAACAGAGACTTGAACTGGAAGATATTGGAGAGGTAGACAGTCAGAGATGGAACAGAGACTTGAACTGGAGATATTGAGAGGTAGACAGTCAGGGACTTGAACTGGAGATATTGGAGAGGTAGACAGTCAGAGATCAGAGACTTGAACTGAGATATTGAGAGGTAGGCAGTCAGAGATGGAACAGGGACTTGAACTGGAGATATTGAGAGGTAGCAGTCAGGGAGATGGAACAGAGACTTGAACTGGAGATATTGGAGAGGTAGACAGTCAGATGGAACAGAGACTTGAACTGGAGATATTGGAGAGGTAGACAGTCAGAGATGGAACAGAGACTTGAACTGGAGATATTGGAGAGGTAGACAGTCAGAGATGGAACAGAGACTTGAACTGGAGATATTGGAGAGGTAGACAGTCAGAGATGGAACAGAGACTTGAACTGGATATATTGGAGAGGTAGACAGTCAGAGATGGAACAGAGACTTGAACTGGAGATATTGGAGAGGTAGACAGTCAGAGATGGAACAGAGACTTGGAGATATTGAGAGGTAGACAGTCAGGGACTTGAACTGGAGATATTGGAGAGGTAGACAGTCAGAGATGGAACAGAGACTTGAACTGGGAGATATTGGAGAGTAGACAGTCCAGGGAATGAACTGAGATATTGTAGAGGTAGACAGTCAAGGATGGAACAGAGACTTGAACTGGAGATATTGGAGAGGTAGACAGTCGGGACTTGAACTGGAGATATTGAGAGGTAGACAGTCCAGGGACTTGAACTGAGATATTGGAGAGGTAGACAGTCAGAGATGGAACAGAGACTTGAACTGAGATATTGGAGAGGTACTTGACTGAGATATTGAGAGGTAGACAGGGACTTGAACTGGAGATATTGGAGAGGTAGACAGTCAGAGATGGAACAGAGACTTGAACTGGAGATATTGGAGAGGTAGACAGTCAGAGATTGGAACAGAGACTTGAACTGGAGATATTGGAGAGGTAGACAGTCAGAGATGGAACAGAGAGAATATTGAGAGAGGTAGACAGTGGAACAGAGACTTGAACTGAGATATTGGTAACAGAGACTTGAACTGGAGATATTGGAGAGGTAGACAGTCAGAGATGGGACTTGAACTGGAGATATTGAGAGGTAGACAGTCAGAGATGGAACAGAGACTTGAACTGGAGATATGGGAGAGGTAGACAGTCAGAGATGGAACAGAGACTTGAACTGGAGATATTGGAGAGGTAGACAGTCAGGACTTGAACTGGAGATATTGAGAGACAGTCAGGGACTTGAACTGGAGATATTGGAGAGGTAGACAGTCAGAGATGGAACAGAGACTTGAACTGGAGATATTGAGATATGGAACAGAGACTTGAACTGGGATATTGGAGAGGTAGACAGTCAGGGACTTGAACTGAGAGATATTGGAGAGGTAGACAGTCAGAGATGGAACAGAGACTTGAACTGGAGATATTGGAGAGGTAGACAGTCAGGTACTTGAACTGGAGATATTGTAGAGGTAGACAGTCAGAGATGGAACAGAGACTTGAACTGGAGATATTGGAGAGGTAGACAGTCAGGGTACTTGAACTGGAGATATTGGAGAGGTAGACAGTCAGAGATGGAACAGAGACTTGAACTGGAGATATTGGAGAGGTAGACAGTCAGAGATGGAACAGAGACTTGAACTGGAGATATTGGAGAGGTAGACAGTCAGAGATGGAACAGAGACTTGAACTGTAGATATTGGAGAGGTAGACAGTCAGAGATGGAACAGAGACTTGAACTGGAGATATTGGAGAGGTAGACAGTCAGGGATTGAACAGAGATATTGAGAGGAACAGTCAGAGATGGAACAGAGACTTGACTGGAGATATTGAGACTGTACTTGAGATATTGGAGAGGTAGACAGTCAGAGATGGAACAGAGACTTGAACTGGAGATATTGGAGAGGTAGACAGTCAGGGACTTGAACTGGAGATATTGAGAGGTAGACAGTCATGGAACAGGACTTGAACTGGAGATATTGGAGAGGTAGACAGTCAGAGATGGAACAGAGACTTGAACTGGAGATATTGGAGAGGTAGACAGTCAGAGATGGAACAGAGACTTGAACTGAGATATTGAGAGGCAGACAGTCGGGACTTGAACTGAGATATTGGAGAGGTAGACAGTCAGAGATGGAACAGAGACTTGAACTGAGATATTGAGAGGTAGACAGTCAGGGACTTGAACTGAGATATTGGAGAGGTAGACAGTCAGAGATGGAACAGAGACTTGAACTGAGATATTGGAGAGGTAGACAGTCAGGTACTTGAACTGAGATATTGTAGAGGTAGACAGTCAGAGATGGAACAGAGACTTGAACTGAGATATTGGAGAGGTAGACAGTCAGGGTACTTGAACTGGAGATATTGGAGAGGTAGACAGTCAGAGATGGAAACAGAGACTTGAACTGAGATATTGGAGAGGTAGACAGTCAGAGATGGAACAGAGACTTGAACTGAGATATTGGAGAGGTAGACAGTCAGAGATGGAACAGAGACTTGAACTGAGATATTGGAGAGGTAGACAGTCAGGACTTGAACTGAGATATTGAGAGGTAGACAGTCAGAGATGGAACAGAGACTTGAACTGAGATATTGAGAGGTAGACAGTCAGGGACTTGAACTGGAGATATTGAGAGGTAGACAGTCAGAGATGGAACAGAGACTTGAACTGGAGATATTGAGAGGTAGACAGTCAGGGACTTGAACTGGAGATATTGGAGAGGTAGACAGTCACAGTCAGTCAGGGACTTGAACTGGAGATATTGAGAGGTAGACAGTCAGAGATGGAACAGAGACTTGAACTGGAGATATTGGAGAGGTAGACAGTCAGGGACTTGAACTGAGATATTGGAGAGGTAGACAGTCAGAGATGGAACAGAGACTTGAACTGAGATATTGGAGAGGTAGACAGTCAGGGACTTGAACTGAGATATTGTAGAGGTAGACAGTCAGAGATGGAACAGAGACTTGAACTGGAGATATTGAGAGGAGACAGTGGAGAAGAGATATTGGAGAGGTAGACAGTCAGAGATGGAACAGAGACTTGAACTGGAGATATTGGAGAGGTAGACAGTCAGGGACTTGAACTGGAGATATTGAGAGGTAGACAGTCAGGGACTTGAACTGGAGATATTGAGAGGTAGACAGTCAGAGATGGAACAGAGACTTGAACTGGAGATATTGGAGAGGTAGACAGTCAGAGATGGAACAGAGACTTGAACTGGAGATATTGAGACAGTCAGGGACTTGAACTGAGATATTGGAGAGGTAGACAGTCAGATGGAACAGAGACTTGAACTGAGATATTGGAGAGGTAGACAGTCAGGGACTTGAACTGAGATATTGAGAGGTAGACAGTCAGAGATGGAACAGAGACTTGAACTGAGATATTGGAGAGGTAGACAGTCAGGACTTGAACTGAGATATTGGAGAGGTAGAGTCAGATCTTGAACTGAGATATTGAGAGGAGACAGAGACTTGAACTGGAGATATTGGAGAGGTAGACAGTCACTTGAAGATGGAACAGAGACTTGAACTGAGATATTGGAGAGGTAGACAGTCAGAGATACTTGAACTGGAGATATTGGAGAGGTAGACAGTCAGAGATGGAACAGAGACTTGAACTGGAGATATTGGAGAGGTAGACAGTCAGACAGTCAGAGACTTGAACTGGAGATATTGGAGAGGTAGACAGTCAGAGATGGAACAGAGACTTGAACTGAGATATTGGAGAGGTGACAGACTTGAACTGGAGATATTGAGAGGTAGACAGTCAGAGATGGAACAGAGACTTGAACTGGAGATATTGGAGAGGTAGACAGTCAGGGACTTGAACTGAGATATTGGAGAGGTAGACAGTCAGAGATGGAACAGAGACTTGAACTGGAGATATTGGAGAGGTAGACAGTCAGACTTGAACTGGAGATATTGGAGAGGTAGACAGTCAGATGAGATAAGAGGAGACTTGAACTGAGATATTGGAGAGGTAGACAGTCAGAGATGGAACAGAGACTTGAACTGAGATATTGGAGAGGTAGACAGTCAGGACTTGAACTGGAGATATTGTAGAGTCAGAGATGGAACAGAGACTTGAACTGAGATATTGGAGAGGTAGACAGTCAGGTACTTGAACTGAGATATTGAGAGGTAGACAGTCAGAGATGGAACAGAGACTTGAACTGAGATATTGGAGAGGTAGAGTCAGGGTACTTGAACTGAGATATTGGAGAGTAGACAGTCAGAGATGGAACAGAGACTTGAACTGGAGATATTGGAGAGGTAGACAGTCAGGGACTTGAACTGAGATATTGGAGAGGTAGACAGTCAGAGATGGAACAGAGACTTGAACTGGAGATATTGGAGATAGTCAGGGACTTGAACTGGAGATATTGGAGAGGTAGACAGTCAGAGATGGAACAGAGACTTGAACTGGAGATATTGGAGAGGTAGACAGTCAGGGACTTGAACTGAGATATTGAGAGGTAGACAGTCAGAGATGGAACAGAGACTTGAACTGGAGATATTGGAGAGGTAGACAGTCAGGGACTTGAACTGAGATATTGAGAGGTAGACAGTCAAAGATGGAACAGAGACTTGAACTGGAGATATTGGAGAGGTAGACAGTCAGAGATGGAACAGAGACTTGAACTGGAGATATTGGAGAGGTAGACAGTCAGATGGACTTGAACTGGAGATATTGGTAGACAGTCAGGGACTTGAACTGAGATATTGGAGAGGTAGACAGTCAGGACTTGAACTGGAGATATTGGAGAGTAGACAGTCAGAGATGGAACAGAGACTTCACTGAGATATTGGAGGTAGACAGTCAGGGACTTGAACTGGAGATATTGGAGAGGTAGACAGTCAGAGATGGAACAGAGACTTGAACTGGAGATATTGAGAGGTAGACAGTCAGGATGGAACAGAGACTTGAACTGGAGATATTGGAGAACTCATGGACAGAGACTTGATGGAGATATTGGAGAGGTAGACAGTCAGAGATGGAACAGAGACTTGAACTATTGGAGAGGAGATATTGGAGAGGTAGACAGTCTTGAAGAGATTGGAACAGAGACTTGAACTGGAGATATTGGAGAGGTAGACAGTCAGAGATATTGGAGAGGTAGACAGTCAGAGACTTGAACTGGAGATATTGGAGAGGTAGACAGTCAGAGATGGAACAGAGACTTGAACTGAGATATTGGAGGTAGACAGTCAGAGATGGAACAGAGACTTGAACTGAGATATTGAGAGGAGGTAGATGGTCAGGGACTTGAACTGGAGATATTGGAGAGGTAGACAGTCAGAGATGGAACAGAGACTTGAACTGGAGATATTGGAGAGGTAGACAGTCAGAGATGGACAGAGACTTGAACTGGAGATATTTAGAGGGACTTGAACTGGAGATATTGGAGAGGTAGACAGTCAGAGATGGAACAGAGACTTGAACTGAGATATTGGAGAGGTAGACAGTCAGGGACTTGAACTGAGATATTGGAGAGGTAGACAGTCAGAGATGGAACAGAGACTTGAACTGGAGATATTGGAGAGGTAGACAGTCAGGGACTTGAACTGGAGATATTGAGAGTAGACAGTCAGAGATGGAACAGAGACTTGAACTGAGATATTGGAGAGGTAACAGTCAGGGACTTGAACTGGAGATATTGGAGAGGTAGACAGTCAGAGATGGAACAGAGACTTGAACTGGAGATATTGGAGGGGTAGACAGTCAGAGATGAAACAGAGACTTGAACTGGAGATATTGGAGAGGTAGACAGTCAGAGATGGAACAGAGACAGAGATATTGGAGAGGTAGACAGTCAGGGACTTGAACTGAGATATTGGAGAGGTAGACAGTCAGAGATGGAACAGAGACTTGAACTGGAGGAGAGGTAGACAGTCAGGGACTTGAACTGGAGATATTGAGAGGTAGACAGTCAGAGATGGAACAGAGACTTGAACTGAGATATTGGAGAGGTAGACAGTCATGGAACAGAGACTTGAACTGGAGATATTGGAGAGGTAGACAGTCAGAGATGGAACAGAGACTTGAACTGGAGATATTGGAGAGGTAGACAGTCAGGGACTTGAACTGGAGATATTGGAGAGGTAGACAGTCAGAGATGGAACAGAGACTTGAACTGAGATATTGGAGAGGTAGACAGACAGAGATGGAACAGACTTGAACTGGAGATATTGGAGAGGTAGACAGTCAGGGACTTGAACTGAGATATTGGAGAGGTAGACAGTCAGGGACTTGAACTGGAGATATTGGAGAGGTAGACAGTCATGGGGACTTGAACTGGAGATATTGGAGAGGTAGAGTCAGAGATGGAACAGAGACTTGAACTGGAGATATTGGAGAGGTAGACAGTCAGGGACTTGAACTGGAGATATTGGAGAGGTAGACAGTCAGAGATGGAACAGACTTGAACTGGAGATATTTGAACTGAGATATTGGAGAGGTAGACAGTCAGAGATGGAACAGAGACTTGAACTGGAGATATTGAGAGGTAGACAGTCATGGGGACTTGAACTGGAGATATTGGAGAGGTAGACAGTAGATGGAACAGACTTCTGGAGATATTGAGAGGAGACAGTCAGGGACTTGAACTGGAGATATTGGAGAGGTAGACAGTCAGAGATGGAACAGAGACTTGAACTGGAGATATTGAGAGAGGTAGACAGTCAGAGATGGAACAGAGACTTGAACTGGAGATATTGGAGAGGTAGACAGTCAGGGACTTGAACTGGAGATATTGGAGAGGTAGACAGTCAAAGATGGAACAGAGACTTGAACTGGAGATATTGGAGAGGTAGACAGTCAGAGATGGAACAGAGACTTGAACTGGAGATATTGGAGAGGTAGACAGTCATGGGGACTTGAACTGGAGATATTGGAGAGGTGGAACAGAGACTTGAACTGGAGATATTGAGAGGTAGACAGTCAGGGACTTGAACTGGAGATATTGTAGAGGTAGACAGTCAGAGATGGAACAGAGACTTGAACTGGAGATATTGGAGAGGTAGACAGTCAGGGACTTGAACTGGAGATATTGGAGAGGTAGACAGTCAGAGATGGAACAGGACTTGAACTGGAGATATTGAGAGGTAGACAGTCAGAGATGGAACAGAGACTTGAACTGGAGATATTGGAGAGGTAGACAGTCAGGGACTTGAACTGGAGATATTGGAGAGGTAGACAGTCAGAGATGGAACAGAGACTTGAACTGGATATATTGGAGAGGTAGACAGTCAGGGACTTGAACTGGAGATATTGGAGAGGTAGACAGTCAGAGATGGAACAGAGACTTGAACTAGAGATATTGGAGAGGTAGACAGTCAGAGATGGAACAGAGACTTGAACTGGATATATTGGAGAGGTAGACAGTCAGGGACTTGAACTGGAGATATTGGAGAGGTAGACAGTCAGGGACTTGAACTGGAGATATTGGAGAGGTAGACAGTCAGAGCTTCTATGGTGCAGAGGTGAGAGCCTTACAGACTGTGTAGAGCCAGTACTTTTTACCAGAGCCCTATGGTCCCTAATCCCTGTATAGTGCACTACTTTTACCAGAGCCCTATGGTCCCTAATCCCTGTATAGTGCACTACTTTTACCAGAGCCCTATGGTCCCTAATCCCTGTATAGTGCACTATTTTTACCAGAGCCCTATGGTCCCTAATCCCTGTGTAGTGCACTATTTTTACCAGAGCCCTATGGTCCCTAATCCCTGTGTAGTGCACTATTTTTACCAGAGCCCTATGGTCCCTAATCCCTGTATAGTGCACTATTTTTACCAGAGCCATATGGTCCCTAATCCCTGTATAGTGCACTACTTTTACCAGAGCCCTATGGTCCCCAATCCCTGTATAGTGCACTACTTTTACCAGAGCCATATGGTCCCTATTCCCTGTGTAGTGCACTACTTTTATCAGAGCCATATGGTCCCTATTCCCTGTGTAGTGCACTACTTTTACCAGAGCCCTATGGTCCCCAATCCCTGTGTAGTGCACTACTTTTACCAGAGTTCTATGGTCCCTATTCCCTGTGTAGTGCACTACTTTTACCAGAGCCCTATGGTCCCCAATCCCTGTGTAGTGCACTACTTTTACCAGAGCCATATGGTCCCTATTCCCTGTGTAGTGCACTACTTTTATCAGAGCCATATGGTCCCTATTCCCTGTGTAGTGCACTACTTTTACCAGAGT
>NC_088397.1:315977-355977 GCF_034236695.1 Oncorhynchus nerka
ATGGCATTGAAGCTTGCCTGGAGGGTTGTTAACACAGTGTCCAAAGAAGGGCCAGAAGTATACAGAATGGTGTCGTCTGCGTAGAGGTGGATCAGAGACTCACCAGCTTGCTTAGGGGACTCTTCTCCAGGTTCATCTCTCTGTAGGTGATGGCTTTGTTATGGAAGGTTTGGGAATCGCTTCCTTTTAGGTGGTTGTAGAATTTAAAAGCTCTTTTCTGGATTTTGATAATTAGTGGGTATGGGCCTAATTCTGCTCTGCATGCATTATTTGGTGTTCTACGTTGTACACAGAGGATATTTTTACAGAATTATGCATGCAAAGTCTCAATTTGGTGTTTGTCCCATTTTGTGAAGTCTTGGTTGGTGAGCGGACCCCAGACCTCACAACCATAAAGGGCAATGGGCTCTATGACTGATTCAAGTATTTTTAGCCAGATCCTAATTCCTAGACACATGACCTGGTCGTAGAGCAGTGTCAACATGACTGAGAAGACACATGACCTGGTAGTAGACCAGTGTCAACATGACTGAGAAGACACATGACCTGGTAGTAGACCAGTGTCAACATGACTGAGAAGACACGTGACCTGGTCTGTGACGACCGGTCCCTAAGCCAGACTGTCCTCTCTGGACAGCCAGGTTGGTCTGTGACGACCGGTCTCTATAGCCAGACTGTCCTCTCTGGGCAGCCAGGTTTGTCTGTGACGACCGGTCTCTATAGCCAGACTGTCCTCTCTGGACAGCCAGGTTTGTCTGTGACGACCGGTCTCTATAGCCAGACTGTCCTCTCTGGGCAGCCAGACTGTCCTCTCAGAGTCTGTACCTAGTCAGTGTTTTCCTCAGTTTCCTTATCAATTCAATTCAATTTGCTTTATTGGCATGATGTAACAGTGTACATATTGCCAAAGCTTATTTAGGATATTTACAATATGAAATAACAATGAGAATCAAAATTGTCAACGGGACAACAGTAACAACAATAACCAAGGGTCAAAATATCAGTCAGATAGTCTGCCACTCTGGGATGTCTGTTTAGAGCCAAATATCATTGCTCTCTCTCTTTCTCTCTCTCCCTCTCTCCCCCTCTCTCTCCCTCTCTCTCCCTCTCTCTCCCTCTCTCTCCCTCTCTTTACCCCTCTCGCTCGCTCTCTCTCCCTCTCTCTCCCCTCTCGCTCGCTCTCTCTCCCTCTCTCTCCCCTCTCTTTACCCCTCTCGCTCGCTCTCTCTCCCCTCTCTTTACCCCTCTCTCTCGCTCTCTCTTCCCTCTCTTTACCCCTCTCGCTCGCTCTCTCTCCCTCTCAAAGAATGCTGAGTTGCATCCAAAGGACACCATACCTAGTGTGAAGCATGGGGGTGGAAACATCATGCTTTGGGGCTGTTTTTCTGCAAAGGGACCAGGACGACTGATCCGTGTAAATCTTCTTCTGGATCATCCAAATGCTCTCTAGCAAACTTCAGACGGGCCTGGACATGTACTGGCTTAAGCAAGGGGACACGTCTGGCACTGCAGGATTTGAGTCCCTGGTGGCGTACTGTGTTACTGATGGTAGGCTTTGTTACTTTGGTCCCAGCTCCCTGCAGGTCATTCACTAGGTCCCCCCGTGTTGTTCTGGGATTTTTGCTCACCGTTCTTGTGATCATTTTGACCCCACGGGGTCAGATCTTGCGTGGAGCCCCAGATCGAGGGAGATTATCAGTGGTCTTGTATGTCTTCCATTTCCTAATAATTGCTCCCACAGTTGATTTCTTCAAACCAAGCTGCTTACCTATTGCAGATTCAGTCTTCCCAGCCTGGTGCAGGTCTACAATTGTGTTTCTGGTGTCCTTTGACAGCTCTTTGGGCTTGGCCATAGTGGAGTTTGGAGTGTGACTGTTTGAGGTTGTGGACAGGTGTCTTTTACACTGATAACAAGTTCAAACAGGTGCCATTAATACAGGTAACGAGTGGAGGACAGAGGAGCCTCTTAAAGAAGAAGTTACAGGTCTGTGAGAGCCAGAAATCTTGCTTGTTTGTAGGTGACCAAATACTTATTTTCCACCATAATTTGCAAATTAATTAATTAAAAATCCTACAATGTGATTTTCTGGAAAAAAAATTCTCATTTTGTCTGACATAGTTGAAGTATACCTATGATGAAAATTACAGGCGATTCAAAACGTATGTACCGAACTACAGGGATTCAACACGTCTGTACCGAACTACAGGGATTCAACACTTATGTACCAAGCTACAGGGATTCAACACGTCTGTCCTGAACTACAGGGATTCAACACGTCTGTACCGAACTACAGGGATTCAACACGTCTGTACCGAACTACAGGGATTCAACACTTATGTACCAAGCTACAGGGATTCAACACGTCTGTCCTGAACTACAGGGATTCAACACGTCTGTACCGAACTACAGGGATTCAACACGTCTGTACCGAACTACAGGGATTCAACACTTATGTACCAAGCTACAGGGATTCAACACGTCTGTCCTGAACTACAGGGATTCAACACGTCTGTCCAGAACTACAGGGATTCAACACGTCTGTACCAAACTACAGGGATTCAACACGTCTGTCCAGAACTACAGGGATTCAACACGTCTGTACCGAACTACAGGGATTCAACACGTCTGTACCGAACTACAGGGATTCAACACGTATGTACCGAACTACAGGGATTCAACACGTCTGTCCAGAACTACAGGGATTCAACACGTATGTACCGAACTACAGGGATTCAACACGTCTGTACCAAACTACAGGGATTCAACACGTCTGTCCAGAACTACAGGGATTCAACACGTCTGTTCAGAACTACAACGATTCAACACGTCTGTCCAGAACTACAGGGATTCAACACTTATGTACAGAACTACAGGGATTCAACACTTATGTACCAAACTACAGGGATTCAACACGTCTGTTCAGAACTACAGGGATTCAACACGTCTGTACCAAACTACAGGGATTCAACACGTCTGTCCAGAACTACAGGGATTCAACACGTCTGTCCAGAACTACAGGGATTCAACACGTCTGTACCAAACTACAGGGATTCAACACGTCTGTCCAGAACTACAGGGATTCAACACGTCTGTACCGAACTACAGGGATTCAACACTTATGTACCGAACTACAGGGATTCAACACGTCTGTCCAGAACTACAGGGATTCAACACGTCTGTCCAGAACTACAGGGATTCAACACGTCTGTCCAGAACTACAGGGATTCAACACGTCTGTACCGAACTACAGGGATTCAACACTTATGTACCGAACTACAGGGATTCAACACTTATGTCCAGAACTACAGGGATTCAACACGTATGTACCGAACTACAGGGATTCAACACTTATGTACCGAACTACAGGGATTCAACACGTCTGTTCAGAACTACAGGGATTCAACACGTCTGTCCAGAACTACAGGGATTCAACACTTATGTACCGAACTACAGGGATTCAACACTTATGTACCGAACTACAGGGATTCAACACGTCTGTCCAGAACTACAGGGATTCAACACGTATGTACCGAACTACAGGGATTCAACACTTATGTACCAAGCTACAGGGATTCAACACGTCTGTCCGAACTACAGGGATTCAACACGTATGTACCGAACTACAGGGATTCAACACTTATGTACCAAGCTACAGGGATTCAACACGTCTGTCCAGAACTACAGGGATTCAACACGTATGTACCGAACTACAGGGATTCAACACGTCTGTACCAAGCTACAGGATTCAACACGTCTGTCCAGAACTACAGGGATTCAACACTTATTTACCGAACTACAGGGATTCAACACTTATGTACCGAACACGTATGTACCGAACTACAAGGCGGGGGAATCAGAAATCATAATGCCTCTCACTCTCTCACTCACTCTCTCACTCACTCACTCACACATAACACATAACACTCACTCACTCACACATAACACTCACTCACTCACTCACTCACACATAACACACACTCTTCCTTGGCCTTTTCGGTAAACTTAAAAGCTATTTCATTTTAATTTAAAAGAGGGTTGGTCCCAGCAGGACGGAGGATACTCCTTTCTCCTCCGCTGTGCTCTCATCTTCTGTTTCCTGTGGCTTATTGAAGCTCTTCAGCTTTCCAGACTCAGCTGCTGCACAGACATCAGTACCGGTCTCCTAGTGGGTCTGGGTAGGAAACTGACACAGCGGAGAGCCATGCAACATTTACACTGGATATAACCCCTCTCTTAGATAGATTTACTACAGAGGGAGGGGGAGGGGGAGAGGAGGAGGGAGAGGGAGAGGGAGAGGAGAGGAGAGAGAGAGGGAGAGGAGAGAGGAGAGGGAGAGGAGGAGAGAGAGGGAGGGAGAGGAGAGGGAGAGGAGAGGGAGAGGGGGAGGAGGAGAAAGAGGGAGGGAGAGAGAGAGGGAGAGAGAGGAGGAGGAGGGAGAGGAGGAGGGAGGAGGAGGAGGGAGAGGAGGAGGAGGAGAGGAGGAGGAGAGGGAGGAGGAGGAGGGAGGAGAGAGAGGAGGAGGAGAGAGAGGAGGAGGGAGGAGGAGGAGGAGGGAGAGGAGGAGAGGAGGAGGAGAGAGAGGGAGAGAGAGGAGAGGGAGGGAGAGGAGAGGAGAGGTAGAGGGGGAGGAGGAGGAGAGGAGGAGAGAGAGAGGAGGGGGAGAGGAGGAGGGAGATGAGAGGAGAGGAGGCGGAGGAGAGGGAGAGGAGGAGGGAGAGGAGAGGGGGGGGAGGAGAGAGAGGGAGAGGAGGAGGGAGAGGAGGAGGAGAGAGGGAGAGGAGGAGGAGAGAGGGAGAGGAGGAGGGAGAGGAGAGGGAGATGAGGGAGAGGAGGAGGAGAGAGGAGAGAGAGGGGAGAGGAGGAGGAGGGAGGGAGAGGGGGAGGAGGAGAGAGGGAGAGAGAGGGAGAGAGAGGGAGAGGAGGAGGAGAGAGAGGGAGAGAGAGGGGGACGAGGGGAGAGGGAGAGGAGGAGAGAGAGGAGGGAGAGGAGGAGGAGGAGAGGCGGGAGAGGAGGAGGAGGTGAGGGAGAGGGAGAGGAGGAGGAGAGAGAGGGAGAGAGAGAGGAGGAGAGGAGAGAGAGAGGAGAGGGGAGGGTGAGAGAAAGAGAGAGAGAAGGGGAGGAAGGGAGTGGGGGAGGCAGACCGTGGAAAATGAAGAAGCACAGAGACTGCTGAGTAAAGTGCAGAATATAATATAGGAAACAGAGATGATAACAGTGGCTGTATGTATTACTGATCTACAGGCAACAGAGATGATAACAGTGGCTGTATGTCTTATTGATCTATAGGGAACAGAGATGATAACAGTGGCTGTATGTCTTATTGATCTATAGGGAACAGAGATGATAACAGTGGCTGTATGTCTTATTGATCTATAGGGAACAGAGATGATAACAGTGGCTGTATGTATTGACAACCCCATTCCCTATGAGCCCCGGTCAAAAAGAAAATAATGTACCAATATACAGAACAGGGAGCCATTGGGGATGTGGACATTACGTGGTATTAGAAATGAAACCCTGCGGCTTCTTCACAGAGGTCATTGGCTGTGCTCTGGATGAGGTCACTGTTGCCGAGGTAGAACTGCGTGCGTTGGGGCGCGGTGTCTCTAGGGTTATACGAGATATTTTATTTTACCTTTATTTAACTAGGCAAGTCAGTTAAGAACAAATTCTTATTTTCAATGACGGCCTAGGGGCAGAACGACAGATTTTGTAACTTGTCAGCTTGGGGGTTTGAACTTGCAACCTTCCGGTTACTAGTCCAAAGCTCTAACCACTAGTCCACCCTGCCGCCCCATATGAAGTGGGTTTAAGATCTGAACTTTACTACACTCACTTCCTCCTTCTGGTCAGTGAGGTTGGTGAGGGGGAAATGGGACGTGTCCACAATGGAACCCTTTTATGTAGTGCACCACTTTGTTTTGGGACACTACACAGGGAATAAGGCAGCCGTTTGAGCTTCAGACCAGCTTGTGTATTACAAAGCAGAACTAGTGTTTTTTTTTTCCTTCTTACAGGGCAGTTTGCAGAACAAAGATGGGGTTGTGTTACACAATGTGGAGAGAGAGAGAGAGAGAGAGAGAGAGAGGGGGAGAGAGGGAGAGAGAGGGGGAAGAAGAGAGAGAGAGAGAGAGACAGAGAGAGAGACAGAGAGACAGAGAGGCAGGGTATTATAATCTTTTGAGGAACTACATGTGAAAGAGGATGTGACGCTCCTGGTTTGAAAGTGCAGACAAGACAACGGGGACCAAGAGACAATATCTCCAGGGCCATCAGACTGATAAACAGCTTCTATCTCCAGACCATCAGACTGATAAACAGCTTCTATCTCCAGAACATCAGACTGGTCAACAGCTTCTATCTCCAGGGCCATCAGACTGATAAACAGCTTCTATCTCCAGACCATCAGACTGATAAACAGCTTCTATCTCCAGAACATCAGACTGATAAACAGCTTCTATCTCCAGGCCATCAGACTGATAAACAGCTTCTATCTCCAGACCATCAGACTGGTCAACAGCTTCTATCTCCAGGGCCATCAGACTGATAAACAGCTTCTATCTCCAGACCATCAGACTGATAAACAGCTTCTATCTCCAGACCATCAGACTGATAAACAGCTTCTATCTCCAGACCATCAGACTGATAAACAGCTTCTATCTCCAGACCATCAGACTGATAAACAGCTTCTATCTCCAGACCATCAGACTGATAAACAGCTTCTATCTCCAGGGCCATCAGACTGGTAAACAGCTTCTATCTCCAGACCATCAGACTGATAAACAGCTTCTATCTCCAGACCATCAGACTGATAAACAGCTTCTATCTCCAGGGCCATCAGACTGATAAACAGCTTCTATCTCCAGACCCATCAGACTGGTCAACAGCTTCTATCTCCAGGGCCATCAGACTGATAAACAGCTTCTATCTCCAGACCATCAGACTGATAAACAGCTTCTATCTCCAGAACATCAGACTGGTCAACAGCTTCTATCTCCAGGGCCATCAGACTGATAAACAGCTTCTATCTCCAGACCATCAGACTGATAAACAGCTTCTATCTCCAGAACATCAGACTGATAAACAGCTTCTATCTCCAGGCCATCAGACTGATAAACAGCTTCTATCTCCAGACCATCAGACTGGTCAACAGCTTCTATCTCCAGGGCCATCAGACTGATAAACAGCTTCTATCTCCAGACCATCAGACTGATAAACAGCTTCTATCTCCAGACCATCAGACTGATAAACAGCTTATATCTCCAGACCATCAGACTGATAAACAGCTTCTATCTCCAGACCATCAGACTGATAAACAGCTTCTATCTCCAGACCATCAGACTGATAAACAGCTTCTATCTCCAGGGCCATCAGACTGGTAAACAGCTTCTATCTCCAGACCATCAGACTGATAAACAGCTTCTATCTCCAGACCATCAGACTGATAAACAGCTTCTATCTCCAGACCATCAGACTGATAAACAGCTTCTATCTCCAGAACATCAGACTGGTCAACAGCTTCTATCTCCAGGGCCATCAGACTGATAAACAGCTTCTATCTCCAGACCATCAGACTGATAAACAGCTTCTATCTCCAGAACATCAGACTGATAAACAGCTTCTATCTCCAGGCCATCAGACTGATAAACAGCTTCTATCTCCAGACCATCAGACTGGTCAACAGCTTCGATCTCCAGGGCCATCAGACTGATAAACAGCTTCTATCTCCAGACCATCAGACTGATAAACAGCTTCTATCTCCAGACCATCAGACTGATAAACAGCTTCTATCTCCAAACCATCAGACTGATAAACAGCTTCTATCTCCAGACCATCAGACTGATAAACAGCTTCTATCTCCAGGGCCATCAGACTGGTAAACAGCTTCTATCTCCAGACCATCAGACTGATAAACAGCTTCTATCTCCAGACCATCAGACTGATAAACAGCTTCTATCTCCAGACCATCAGACTGGTAAACAGCTTCTATCTCCATCAGACTAATAAACAGCTTCTATCTCCAGACCATCAGACTGATAAACAGCTTCTATCTCCAAGGCCATCAGACTGATAAACAGCTTCTATCTCCAGACCATCAGACTGATAAACAGCTTCTATCTCCAGACCATCAGACTCGTAAACAGCTTCTATCTCCAGACCATCAGACTGATAAACAGCTTCTATCTCCAGACCATCAGACTCGTAAACAGCTTCTATCTCCAGACTGATAAACAGCTTCTATCTCCAGACCATCAGACTGGTCAACAGCTTCTATCTCCAGGGCCATCAGACTGATAAACAGCTTCTATCTCCAGGGCCATCAGACTGATAAACAGCTTCTATCTCCAGACCATCAGACTGGTCAACAGCTTCTATCTCCAGACCATCAGACTGGTCAACAGCTTCTATCTCCAGACCATCAGACTGATAAACAGCTTCTATCTCCAGACCATCAGACTGGTCAACAGCTTCTATCTCCAGACCATCAGACTGATAAACAGCTTCTATCTCCAGACCATCAGACTGATAAACAGCTTCTATCTCCAGACCCATCAGACTGATAAACAGCTTCTATCTCCAGACCCATCAGACTGATAAACAGCTTCTATCTCCAGACCCATCAGACTGATAAACAGCTTCTATCTCCAGACCATCAGACTGATAAACAGCTTCTATCTCCAGACCATCAGACTGTTAAACAGCTTCTATCTCCAGACCATCAGACTGATAAACAGCTTCTATCTCCAGAACATCAGACTGATAAACAGCTTCTATCTCCAGACTGATAAACAGCTTCTATCTCCAGACTGATAAACAGCTTCTATCTCCAGACTGATAAACAGCTTCTATCTCCAGGGCCATCAGACTGATAAACAGCTTCTATCTCCAGACCATCAGACTGATAAACAGCTTCTATCTCCAGGCCATCAGACTGGTAAACAGCTTCTATCTCCAGGCCATCAGACGGATAAACAGCTTCTATCTCCAGACCATCAGACTGATAAACAGCTTCTATCTCCAGGGCCATCAGACTAATAAACAGCTTCTAGCACGCCCCCATTCTCATCGACGGGGCTGTAGTGGAGCAGGTTGAGATCCCCAAGTTCCTTGGTGTCCACATCACCACAAACTAACATGGTCCAAGCACACCAAGACCGTCGTGAAGAGGGCACGACAAAACCTATTCCCCCTCAGGAGGCTGAAAATATATGGCATGGGTCCTTAGATGCTCACAAGGTTCTACAGCTACACCATCGAGAGCATCACCGCCTGGTATTGCAACTGCTCGGCCTCCGACCGCAAGGCACTACAGAGAGTAGTGTGTATGGCCCAGTACATCACTGAGGCCAAGGTTCCTGCCATCCAGGACCTCTATACCAGGCGGTGTCAGAGGAAGGCCCTAACAATTGACTCCAGCCACCCTAGTCATAGACTGTTCTCTCTGCTTCCGCATGGCAAGCGGTACCTGAGCGCCAAGTCTAGGTCCAAGAGGCTTCGAAACATCTTCTACCCCAAAGCCATAAGACTCCTGAACATCTAATCAAATGGCCACCCAGACTATTTGCACCCCCTCCCCCTTTTACACCGCTGCGACTGTCTGTTACTATCTGTGCATAGTCACTTTAATAACTCTACCTACATCTACATATTACCTCAATTACCTCCACTAACCGGTGCCACCCTCAGTTTACACAGAGGGGATCATAACGAATAGGGTTCCATTTCCCTCAGGATACACAGAGGGGTTCATAACGAGTAGGGTTCCATTTCCCTCAGGATACACAGAGGGGTTCATAACGAGTAGGGTTCAATTTCCCTCAGGATACACAGAGCTTCCCCCTCTAGACTGGTCTGACTAACCTCAGGCTTCAGCTTCCCCTTCTAGACTGGTCTGACTAACCTCAACCTCAGGCTTCAGCTTCCCCCTCTAGACTGGTCTGACTACCCTCAGGCTTCAGCTTCACCCTCTAGACTGGTCTGAGTAACCTCAGGCTTCAGCTTCACCTTCTAGACTGGTCTGACTAACCTCAACCTCAGGCTTCGGCTTCACCTTCTAGACTGGTCTGACTAACCTCAGGCTTCAGCTTCACCTTCTAGACTGGTCTGACTAACCTCAACCCCAGGCTTCAGCTTCACCCTCTAGACTGGTCTGAATAACCTCAACCCCAGGCTTCAGCTTCACCTTCTAGACTGGTCTGACTAACCTCAACCTCAGGCTTCAGCTTCACCTTCTAGACTGGTCTGACTAACCTCAACCTCAGGCTTCGGCTTCACCTTCTAGACTGGTCTGACTAACCTCAGGCTTCAGCTTCACCTTCTAGACTGGTCTGACTAACCTCAACCTCAGGATTCGGCTTCACCTTCTAGACTGGTCTGACTCACCTCAACCTCAGGCGTCAGCTTCACCTTCTAGACTGGTCTGACTAACCTCAGGCTTCAGCTTCACCTTCTAGACTGGTCTGACTAACCTCAACCTCAGGCTTCGGCTTCACCTTCTAGACTGGTCTGACTCACCTCAGGCTTCAGCTTCACCTTCTAGACTGGTCTGACTCACCTCAGGCTTCAGCTTCACCTTCTAGACTGGTCTGACTAACCTCAACCTCAGGCTTCGGCTTCACCTTCTAGACTGGTCTGACTCACCTCAGGCTTCAGCTTCACCTTCTAGACTGGTCTGACTCACCTCAGGCTTCAGCTTCACCTTCTAGATTGGTCTGACTGAGCATTGGCCGTTCCATCCCAGATAACTAACCTTCACCTTCTAGACTGGTCAGGACTTCTGCCCATTCATTTATATTCTACTTGTTTACAGGAATATTAGCCAGTGCCACAGACTACCAAATAGATGTCTAGGTTGATACCCACCACAAGCCAATGTGGGTTCACCATGGACTTAAAGCCACAATGTGTAATTTTACTCTGGGAGTTGCCCACTGATGTTAGAGTATGTCCTGGTTCCTGTTACCAGACTGTGTGCTACTGTGTGTATGTGTACCCAACGATGTCTTTTCACATTAAGTGGTTGTCTATAACCCCGCTGTGTGTGTGTGTGTGTGTGTGTGTGTGTGTGTGTGTGTGTGTGTATGTATGTGTACCCAACGTTGTCTTTTCACATGAAGTGGTTGTCTGTAACCCCGCTGTGTGTGTGTGTGTGTGTGTGTGTGTTTAACAGTCTCAGTATTTACTGTGATACCCGGCAGAGGAGGAATGTGGAGTGGTTGTGGCTGGCTAAGGGTTGTTAGACCATCTGGGCCTGTAATCATCCTTGTCTTGTTGGACTGCTGATCTAGGATCAGTTCTGCCCTTTAGATCATACTGCATCAGATGGACATGGACAGGGAGGACCTGATCCCAGCTCTCAGCACCTCTAAGACTTCAACATATGGTCTCTTGTTTATCCATCGCTGGGAACATTCCATATGTGACTAATGGCAGCTTCAAGAGCATTAAAGTTAAACTAAAAGTTCATGTCTCATTCTTCTGTTTTCCATGATGTGAAAATAACACGGTTTGGAGTTTCCTGGACGAGTTGAAAGATTCTCAAAACCACAATGGGGAAAAAACATCCTTTTCTCTTTAAAAAGGGAAACTTTACAATGATGATAAACAAAATATGCAGAAAAAATAATGAAGAGTAAAACATAACACCAAGGAATACATCCACAATGAGCAATGATAGCTTGGCTCTATACATGAGGTACCAGTACCTAGTCAATGATAGCTTGGCTATATACATGGGGTACCAGTACCTAGTCAATGATAGCTTGGCTATATACATGGGGTACCAGTACGTAGTCAATGATAGCTTGGCTCTATACATGAGGTACCAGTACCTAGTCAATAATAGCTTGGCTATATACATGAGGTACCAGTACCTAGTCAATGATAGATTGGCTATATACATGAGGTACCAGTACCTAATCAATGATAGATTGGCTCTATACATGGGGTACCAGTACCTAGTCAATGATAGCTTGGCTCTATACATGGGGTACCAGTACCTAGTCAATGATAGCTTGGCTCTATACATGGGGTACCAGTACCTAGTCAATGATAGCTTGGCTCTATACATGGGGTACCAGTACCTAGTCAATGATAGCTTGGCTCTATACATGGGGTACCAGTACCTAGTCAATGATAACTTGGTTATATACATGGGGTACCAGTACCTAGTCAATGATAGCTTGGCTCTATACATGAGGTACCAGTACGTAGTCAATGATAGCTTGGCTCTACATGGGGTACCAGTACCTAGTCAATGATAGCTTGGCTCTATACATGGGGTACCAGTACCTAGTCAATGATAGCTTGGCTCTATACATGGGGTACCAGTACCTAGTCAATGATAGCTTGGCTGGGGGTACCAGTACCTAGTCAATGATAGCTTGGCTGTATACATGAGGTACCAGTACCTAGTCAATAATAGCTTGGCTCTATACATGGGGTACCAGTACCTAGTCAATGATAGCTTGGCTCTATACATGGGGTACCAGTACCTAGTCAATGATAGCTTGGCTCTATACATGAGGCACCAGTACCTAGTCAATGATAGTTTGGCTCTATACATGAGGTACCAGTACCTAGTCAATGATAGCTTGGCTCTACATGGGGTACCAGTACCTAGTCAATGATAGCTTGGCTATATACATGGGGTACCAGTACCTAGTCAATGATAGCTTGGCTCTATACATGGGGTACCAGTACCTAGTCAATGATAGCTTGGCTCTATACATGGGGTACCAGTACCTAGTCAATGATAGCTTGGCTCTATACATGGGGTACCAGTACCTAGTCAATGATGGCTTGGCTATATACATGGGGTACCAGTACCTAGTCAATGATAGCTTGGCTCTATACATGGGCTACCAGTACCTAGTCAATGATAGCTTGGCTCTATACATGGGGTACCAGTACCTAGTCAATGATAGCTTGGCTCTATACATGGGGTACCAGTACCTAGTCAATGATAGCTTGGCTCTATACATGGGCTACCAGTACCTAGTCAATGGTAGCTTGGCTCGATACATGGGGTACCAGTACCTAGTCAATGATAGCTTGGCTCTATACATGGGGTACCAGTACCTAGTCAATGATAGCTTGGTTATATACATGGGGTACCAGTACCTAGTCAATGATAGCTTGGCTCTATACATGAGGTACCAGTACGTAGTCAATGACAGCTTGGCTCTACATGGGGTACCAGTACCTAGTCAATGAATGCTTGGCTATATACATGGGGTACCAGTACCTAGTCAATGATAGCTTGGCTCTATACATGGGGTACCAGTACCTAGTCAATGATAGCTTGGCTATATACATGGGGTACCAGTACCTAGTCAATTATAGCTTGGCTCTATACATGGGGTACCAGTACCTAGTCAATGATAGCTTGGCTCTATACATGGGGTACCAGTACCTAGTCAATGATAGCTTGGCTCTATACATGGGGTACCAGTACCTAGTCAATGATAGCTTGGCTCTATACATGAGGTACCAGTACCTAGTCAATGATAGCTTGGCTCTACATGGGGTACCAGTACCTAGTCAATTATAGCTTGGCTATATACATGGGGTACCAGTACCTAGTCAATGATAGCTTGGCTCTATACATGGGGTACCAGTACCTAGTCAATGATAGCTTGGCTCTATACATGAGGTACCAGTACCTAGTCAATGATAGCTTGGCTCTATACATGAGGTACCAGTACCTAGTCAATGATAGCTTGGCTCTACATGGGGTACCAGTACCTAGTCAATGATAGCTTGGCTATATACATGGGGTACCAGTACCTAGTCAATTATAGCTTGGCTCTATACATGGGGTACCAGTACCTAGTCAATGATAGCTTGGCTCTATACATGGGGTACCAGTACCTAGTCAATGATAGCTTGGCTCTATACATGGGCTACCAGTACCTAGTCAATGGTAGCTTGGCTCGATACATGGGGTACCAGTACCTAGTCAATGATAGCTTGGCTCTATACATGGGGTACCAGTACCTAGTCAATGATAGCTTGGTTATATACATGGGGTACCAGTACCTAGTCAATGATAGCTTGGCTCTATACATGAGGTACCAGTACCTAGTCAATGATAGCTTGGCTCTACATGGGGTACCAGTACCTAGTCAATGATAGCTTGGTTATATACATGGGGTACCAGTACCTAGTCAATGATAGCTTGGCTCTATACATGAGGTACCAGTACCTAGTCAATGATAGCTTGGCTCTATACATGGGGTACCAGTACCTAGTCAATGATAGCTTGGCTCTATACATGAGGCACCAGTACCTAGTCAATGATAGCTTGGCTCTATACATGAGGCACCAGTACCTAGTCAATGATAGCTTGGCTCTATACATGGGGTACCAGTACCTAGTCAATGATAGCTTGGCTCTATACATGGGGTACCAGTACCTAGTCAATGATAGCTTGGCTCTATACATGGGGTACCAGTACCTAGTCAATGATAGCTTGGCTCTATACATGAGGCACCAGTACCTAGTCAATGATAGCTTGGCTCTATACATGGGGTACCAGTACCTAGTCAATGATAGCTTGGCTCTATACATGGGCTACCAGTACCTAGTCAATGATAGCTTGGCTCGATACATGGGGTACCAGTACCTAGTCAATGATAGCTTGGCTCTATACATGGGGTACCAGTACCTAGTCAATGATAGCTTGGTTATATACATGGGGTACCAGTACCTAGTTAATGATAGCTTGGCTCTATACATGAGGTACCAGTACGTAGTCAATGACAGCTTGGCTCTACATGGGTTACCAGTACCTAGTCAATGAATGCTTGGCTATATACATGGGGTACCAGTACCTAGTCAATGATAGCTTGGCTCTATACATGGGGTACCAGTACCTAGTCAATGATAGCTTGGCTCTACATGGGGTACCAGTACCTAGTCAATGATAGCTTGGCTATATACATGGGGTACCAGTACCTAGTCAATTATAGCTTGGCTCTATACATGGGGTACCAGTACCTAGTCAATGATAGCTTGGCTCTATACATGGGGTACCAGTACCTAGTCAATGATAGCTTGGCTCTATACATGGGGTACCAGTACCTAGTCAATGATAGCTTGGCTCTATACATGGGGTACCAGTACCTAGTCAATGATAGCTTGGCTCTATACATGGGGTACCAGTACCTAGTCAATGATAGCTTGGCTCTATACATGAGGCACCAATACCTAGTCAATGATAGCTTGGCTCTATACATGGGGTACCAGTACCTAGTCAATGATAGCTTGGCTCTATACATGGGGTACCAGTACCTAGTCAATGATAGCTTGGCTCTATACATGAGGTACCAGTACCTAGTCAATGATAGCTTGGCTCTATACATGAGGTACCAGTACCTAGTCAATGATAGCTTGGCTCTACATGGGGTACCAGTACCTAGTCAATGATAGCTTGGCTATATACATGGGGTACCAGTACCTAGTCAATGATAGCTTGGCTCTATACATGGGGTACCAGTACCTAGTCAATGATAGCTTGGCTCTATACATGGGGTACCAGTACCTAGTCAATGATAGCTTGGCTCTATACATGAGGCACCAGTACCTAGTCAATGATAGCTTGGCTCTATACATGAGGCACCAGTACCTAGTCAATGATAGCTTGGCTCTATACATGGGGTACCAGTACCTAGTCAATGATAGCTTGGCTCTATACATGGGGTACCAGTACCTAGTCAATGATAGCTTGGCTCTATACATGGGGTACCAGTACCTAGTCAATGATAGCTTGGCTCTATACATGGGTACCAGTACCTAGTCAATAATAGCTTGGCTCTATACATGGGGTACCAGTACCTAGTCAATGATAGCTTGGCTCTATACATGAGGTACCAGTACCTAGTTAATGATAGCTTGGCTCTATACATGAGGTACCAGTACCTAGTCAATGATAGCTTGGCTCTATACATGAGGTACCTAGTCAATGAAGTCTTAGAGGTGCTGAGCTGGGATCAGGTCCTCCCTGTCCATGTCCATCTGATGCAGTATGATCTAAAGGGCAGAACTGATCCTAGATCAGCAGTCCAACAAGACAAGGATGATTACAGGCCCAGATGGTCTAACAACCCTTAGCCAGCCACAACCACTCCACATTCCTCCTCTGCCTGGTATCACAGTAAATACTGAGACTGTTAAACACACACACACACACACGCACACGCACACGCACACACACACACACACACACACAGCGGGGATATAGACAACCACTTCATGTGAAAAGACATCGTTGGGTACACATACACACAGTAGCACACAGTCTGGTAACAGGAACCAGGACACTCTAACATCAGTGGGCAACTCCCAGAGTAAAATTACACATTGTGGCTTTAAGTCCATGGTGAACCCACATTGGCTTGTGGTGGGTATCAACCTAGACATCTATTTGGTAGTCTGTGGCACTAGCTAATATCCCTGTAAACAAGCAGAATATAAATGAATGGGCAGAAGTCCTGACCAGTCTAGAAGGTGAAGCTGAAGCCTGAGGTTGAGGTTAGTCAGACCAGTCTAGAAGGTGAAGCTGAAGCCTGAGGTTGGTCAGACCAGTCTAGAGGGGGAAGCTGAAGCCTGAGGTTAGTCAGACCAGTCTAGAAGGGGAAGCTGAAGCCTGAGGTTACTCAGACCAGTCTAGAAGGTGAAGCTGAAGCCTGAGGTTAGTCAGACCAGTCTAGAAGGTGAAGCTGAAGCCTGGGGTTGAGGTTAGTCAGACCAGTCTAGAGGGTGAAGCTGAAGCCTTGGGTTGAGGTTAGTCAGACCAGTCTAGAAGGTGAAGCTGAAGCCTGAGGTTAGTCAGACCAGTCTAGAAGGGGAAGCTGAAGCCTGAGGTTGAGGTTACTCAGACCAGTCTAGAAGGTGAAGCTGAAGCCTGAGGTTGAGGTTACTCAGACCAGTCTAGAAGGTGAAGCTGAAGCCTGAGGTTGAGGTTACTCAGACCAGTCTAGAAGGTGAAGCTGAAGCCTGAGGTTAGTCAGACCAGTCTAGAAGGTGAAGCTGAAGCCTGAGGTTAGTCAGACCAGTCTAGAGGGTGAAGCTGAGGCCTGAGTTTGAGGTTACTCAGACCAGTCTAGAAGCGGAAGCTGAAGCCTGAGGTTGAGGTTAGTCAGACCAGTCTAGAGGGTGAAGCTGAAGCCTGAGGTTAGTCAGACCAGTCTAGAAGGGGAAGCTGAAGCCTGAGGTTAGTCAGACCAGTCTAGAAGGGGAAGCTGAAGCCTGAGGTTGAGGTTAGTCAGACCAGTCTAGAGGGTGAAGCTGAAGCCTGAGGTTAGTCAGACCAGTCTAGAAGGGGAAGCTGAAGCCTGAGGTTGAGGTTAGTCAGACCAGTCTAGAAGGGGAAGCTGAAGCCTGAGGTTACTCAGACCAGTCTAGAAGGGGAAGCTGACGCCTGAGGTTGAGGTTACTCAGACCAGTCTAGAAGGGGAAGCTGAAGTCTGGGGTTGAGGTTACTCAGACCAGTCTAGAAGGGGAAGCTGAAGCCTGAGGTTGAGGTTACTCAGACCAGTCTAGAAGGTGAAGCTGAAGCCTGAGGTTAGTCAGACCAGTCTAGAAGGTGAAGCTGAAGCCTGAGGTTAGTCAGACCAGTCTAGAGGGTGAAGCTGAAGCCTGAGTTTGAGGTTAGTCAGACCAGTCTAGAGGGGGAGGCTGAGTTATCTGGGATGGAACGGCCAATGCTCAGTCAGACCAGAGAGTCTAGAGGGGGAAGCTGAAGCCTGAGGTTAGTCAGACCAGTCTAGAGGGGGAAGCTTAAGCCTGAGCCTGAGGTTAGTCAGACCAGTCTAGAAGGGGAAGCTGAAGTCTGAGGTTACTCAGACCCGTCTACAGGGTGAAGCTAAAGCCTGAGGTTACTCAGACCAGTCTAGAAGGAGAAGCTGAAGCCTGAGGTTGAGGTTAGTCAGACCAGTCTAGAAGGTGAAGCTGAAGCCTGAGGTTGAGGTTAGTCAGACCAGTCTAGAAGGTGAAGCTGAAGCCTGAGGTTGAGGTTAGTCAGACCAGTCTAGAGGGTGATGCTGAAGCCTGAGGTTGAGGTTAGTCAGACCAGTCTAGAGGGTGATGCTGAAGCCTGAGGTTGAGGTTAGTCAGACCAGTCTAGAGGGTGATGCTGAAGCCTGAGGTTGAGGTTAGTCAGACCAGTCTAGAGGGTGATGCTGAAGCATGGGATGGAATGGCCACTGTTCATTCAGACCAGTCTGAGGTACCAGTCCAGGGATAATGGTGTTGATGTGAGCCATGACCAGCCTTTTCAAAGTATTTAATGGCTACAGATCTGAGTGTTACGGGGCGAGAGTCATTTAGACAGGTTACTTTGGCATTCTTGGGCACAGGGACTATGGTGGTCTGCTTGAAACATGTTGGTATTACAGACTGGGTCAGGGAGAGGTTGAAAATGTCTGGTCTCAAGGACATTTCCATGTAGGAGGATTCCTCGTTCTCAGGATTTCCCCCAATGACATTTCCATGCATCCTTTCCATGTACTGTCGGAAAATTCCTTGTAAATCACAACGTCCCTGAGGATGTTTCTATTTAAGAGATGTAGAATTCCTGAAAAAAAAATCTATTTCCCTATATTTATTGTGTGAAACACTCTCCAGCACTGATACAAGACTTCTCTCACTGACTGTCTATGTTGAGCAACATCCTCTGCTTCTTCCTACATGAACAGAGGGGAATATAGATTACCCAGAGGGCTGTGCAACATGAGTAGAATGAATATAGATTACCCAGAGGACTGTGCAACATGAGTAGAAGGGAATATAGATTACCCAGAGGACTGTTACTCCTCTCCTCAGTCAGATAGTCCATCAGCTCTGTACTACATGAACAGAAGGAACATAGATTACCCAGAGGGCTGTGCAACATGAACAGAATGAATATAGATTACCCAGAGGGCTGTGCAACATGAACAGAATGAATATAGATTACCCAGAGGACTGTGCTACATGAACAGAATGAATATAGATTACCCAGAGGACTGTGCAACATGAACAGAAGGAATATAGATTACCCAGGGGACTGTGCAACATGAACAGAATGAATATAGATTACCTAGAGGACTGTGCTACATGAACAGAATGAATATAGATTACCCAGAGGGCTGTGCAACATGAACAGAATGAATATAGATTACCCAGAGGGCTGTGCTAGATGAACAGAATGAATATAGATTACCCAGAGGACTGTTACTCCTCTCCTCAGTCAGATAGTCCATCAGCTCTGTACTACATGAACAGAAGGAACATAGATTACCCAGAGGGCTGTGCAACATGAACAGAATGAATATAGATTACCCAGAGGGCTGTGCTACATGAGTAGAAGGGAATATAGATTACCCAGAGGACTGTGCTACATGAACAGAAGGAATATAGATTACCCAGAGGACTGTGCAACATGAGTAGAATGGAATATAGGTTTACCCAGAGGACTGTGCTACATGAGGAGAAGGAATATAGATTACCCAGAGGACTGTGCTACATGAGTAGAAGGAATATAGATTACCCTTGAGGACTGTTACTCCTCTCCTCAGTCAGATAGTCCATCAGCTCTGAACAACATGAGTAGAAGGGATTAGCTGAAGCCAGAGGGCTGTGCAACATGAGTAGAAGGAATATAGATTACCCAGAGGACTGTTACTCCTCTCCTCAGTCAGATAGTCCATCAGCTCTGAACAACATGAGTAGAAGGAATATAGATTACCCAGAGGACTGTGCTACATGAGGAGAATGAATATAGATTACCCAGAGGACTGTACTACATGAGGAGAATGAATATAGATTACCCAGAGGACTGTGCTACATGAACAGAAGGAATATAGATTACCCAGAGGACTGTGCTACATGAACAGAAGGAATATAGATTACCCAGAGGACTGTGCTACATGAGGAGAATGAATATAGATTACCAAGAGGACTGTACTACATGAGGAGAATTAATATAGATTACCAAGAGGACTGTGCTACATGAACAGAATGAATATAGATTACCCAGAGGAAATACGAGTTCTGCTGGACTGCGAGGCACCCTATTCCCTGTGTAGTGCACTAATGTTAACCAGGGGCCACTTCATACACAGACGGAGTGTTTTGTTGTGGAGAGAGAGAGCGGCTCTAACCCTGTCCATTTGTCTGCGTCCCTACATAGTGCACTACCCTGTGGGCCTTGGTCAAAAGTAGTGCACTACATAGGGAATAGGGTTCTATAGGGCCCTGGTCAAAAGTAGTGCACTACATAGGGAATAGGGTTCTATAGGGCCCTGGTCTAAAGTAGTGCACTACTTAGGGAATAGGGAGCCATTTGAGACACACCCCGTCCCTCTCCTTTTATCCACCAGGGAGAGAAGCTGACAACAGCTCTTCCTGTGTTCACCAGACACCAAAGAGGAAGAAAGGAAAAACAGTTTCCTGTTCCTGTACAGATGGTTGATGGGGACATCAGCTGACTCTAGACAGGGAAATGGATTCCTCTACAGATGGTTGATGGGGACATCAGCTGACTCTAGACAGGGAAATGGATTCCTGTACAGATGGTTAATGGGGGCATCAGCTGACTCTAGACAGGGAAATGGATTCCTCTACAGATGGTTGATGGGGACATCAGCTGACTCTAGACAGGGAAATGGATTCCTCTACAGATGGTTGATGGGGGCATCAGCTGACTCTAGACAGGGAAATGGATTCCTGTACAGATGGTTGATGGGGACATCAGCTGACTAGACAGGGAAATGGATTCCTCTACAGATGGTTGATGGGGACATCAGCTGACTCTAGACAGGGAAATGGATTCCTCTATAGATGGTTGATGGGTACATCAGCTGACTAGACAGGGAAATGGATTCCTCTACAGATGGTTGATGGGGGCATCAGCTGACTCTAGACAGGGAAATGGATTCCTCTATAGATGGTTGAGGGGGACATCAGCTGACTCTAGACAGGGAAATGGATTCCTCTACAGATGGTTGATGGGGACATCAGCTGACTCTAGACAGGGAAATGGATTCCTCTATAGATGGTTGAGGGGGACATCAGCTGACTAGACAGGGAAATGGATTCCTCTACAGATGGTTAATGGGGATATCAGCTGACTCTAGACAGGGAAAGAAAAACAAATGTGTGTGTGTTTGTATGAACATGTAAATTGAGAAAGGCTGGAGGAGGAAATGTGTAGCAAAATGTCTAAATGAAGCCTGTATCTGCAGGATTGCCACAACCCACATGTAAATAAAAATGTAGAGCTATAGAGAAGCATTGAGTCTTTCATCACCTGGGTTAAAGTCTTCTTCCTCTTTCCTTCTGTGGTGTCTCTGCTTCCACAGACCACACAGTAAATTATCTGCTCTCTGTGTGTGTGTGTGTGTGTGTGTGTGTGTGTGTGTGTGTGTGTGTGTGTGTGTGTGTGTGTGTGTGTGTGTGTGTGTGTGTGTGTGTGTGTGTGTGTGTGTGTGTGTGTGTGTGTGTGAGAGAGAGAGATCAGAAACCTTATCAGATACAGACATTAACTGCATACACTGTTGCTGTTGAGCTCTGTGAGAGGAAGTTTAGAACACTTTCCTGTCAGAATGGAATCTCTAGAACACTTTCCTGTCAGAATGGAATCTCTAGAACACTTTCCTGTCAGAATGGAATCTCTAGAACACTTTCCTGTCAGAAGGGAATCTATAGAACACTTTCCTGTCAGAATGGAATCTCTAGAACACTTTCCTGTCAGAAGGGAATCTATAGAACACTTTCCTGTCAGAATGGAATCTCTAGAACACTTTCCTGTCAGAATGGATTCTATTGAACACTTTCCTGTCAGAGTGGAATCTATAGGACACTTTCCTGTCAGAGGGGAATCTATAGAACACTTTCCTGTCAGTATGGATTCTATAGAACATTTTCCTGTCAGAAGCGATTATATAGAACACTTTACTATCAGAATGGAATCTCTAGAAAACCTGTCAGAGTGGATTCTCTAGAAAACCTGTCAAAATGGAATCTCTAGAACACTTTCCTGTCAGAATGGAATCTCTAGAACACTTTCCTGTCAGAATGGAATCTCTAGAACACTTTCCTGTCAGAAGGGAATCTATAGAACACTTTCCTGTCAGAAGGGAATCTATAGAACACTTTCCTGTCAGAATGGAATCTCTAGAACACTTTCCTGTCAGAATGGAATCTATAGAACACTTTCCTGTCAGAAGGGAATCTATAGAACACTTTCCTGTCAGAAGGGAATCTATAGAACACTTTCCTGTCAGAAGGGAATCTATAGAACACTTTCCTGTCAGAAGGGAATCTATAGAACACTTTCCTGTCAGAATGGATTCCATCCTCTGTCAATGCTTGACACCAACATAAAATAAACATTTATGTGGGTGTATTCTCTGTTTACCCAGAAGTTAAATCTCATGTAGTTTGGTCAGTCTGTCCACAAGAGATGAACAGGGGTGTGAAACCATGAATAACCTTCACAGTGACAGCAGAGTGTTGGGAATATGGCTCCTTTTCCCCTACTGAAAAATATCTCTCGGCTGCTCCATCAATTCCTAGAATGACTATGTCATTATAATCTTTAGCCCAGATGTTTTGGTCTGTTCTAGACATGATACAAACACATTCAGAAACACATAAATACAAATATTACTTTGAAATGATTTATTTTAAAATTGAAAATACAGTTTTAGATGTTGAGACACAAATAACGCAACTTATACAGTATTGGCCTGTCAAACCAAGACAACGCCAGGAGGGAGTTAGGTTCAACAGCCTGTCAAACCAAGACAACGCCAGGAGGGAGTTAGGTTCAACAGCCTGTCAAACCAAGACAACGCCAGGAGGGAGTTAGGTTCAACAGCCTGTCAAACCAAGACAACGCCATGAGGGAGTTAGGTTCAACAGCCTGTCAAACCAAGACAACGCCATGAGGGAGTTAGGTTCAACAGCCTGTCAAACCAAGCTCAGAGCCAGGAGGGAGTTAGGTTCAACAGCCTGTCAAACCAAGACAACACCAGGAGGGAGTTAGGTTCAACAGCCTGTCAAACCAAGACAACGCCAGGAGGGAGTTAGGTTCAACAGCCTGTCAAACCAAGACAACGCCAGGAGGGAGTTAGGTTCAACAGCCTGTCAAACCACACTTTCCTGTCAGAAAACCAAGACAACGCCATGAGGGAGTTAGGTTCAACAGCCTGTCAAACCAAGACAACGCCATGAGGGAGTTAGGTTCAACAGCCTGTCAAACCAAGCTCAGAGCCAGGAGGGAGTTAGGTTCAACAGCCTGTCAAACCAAGACAACACCAGGAGGGAGTTAGGTTCAACAGCCTGTCAAACCAAGACAACGCCAGGAGGGAGTTAGGTTCAACAGCCTGTCAAACCAAGACAACGCCAGGAGGGAGTTAGGTTCAACAGCCTGTCAAACCAAGACAACGCTAGGAGGGAGTTAGGTTCAACAGCCTGTCAAACCAAGACAACGCCAGGAGGGAGTTAGGTTCAACAGCCTGACAAATCAAGACAACACCAGGAGGGAGTTAGGTTCAACAGCCTGACAAACCAAGACAACACCAGGAGGGAGTTAGGTTCAACAGCCTGTCAAACCAAGACAACGCTAGGAGGGAGTTAGGTTCAACAGCCTGTCAAACCAAGACAACGCCAGGAGGGAGTTAGGTTCAACAGCCTGTCAAACCAAGCTTAGAGCCAGGAGGGAGTTAGGTTCAACAGCCTGTCAAACCAAGACAACGCCAGGAAGGAGTTAGGTTCAACAGCCTGTCAAACCAAGACAACGCCAGGAGGGAGTTAGGTTCAACAGCCTGTCAAACCAAGACAACGCCAGGAGGGAGTTAGGTTCAACAGCCTGTCAAACCAAGACAACGCCAGGAGGGAGTTAGGTTCAACAGCCTGTCAAACCAAGACAACACCATGAGGGAGTTAGGTTCAACAGCCTGTCAAACCAAGACAACACCATGAGGGAGTTAGGTTCAACAGCCTGTCAAACCAAGCTCAGAGCCAGGAGGGAGTTAGGTTCAACAGCCTGTCAAACCAAGGCAACACCAGGAGGGAGTTAGGTTCAACAGCCTGACAAACCAAGACAACGCCAGGAGGGAGTTAGGTTCAACAGCCTGTCAAACCAAGCTCAGAGCCAGGAGGGAGTTAGGTTCAACAGCCTGTCAAACCAAGACAACGCCATGAGGGAGTTAGGTTCAACAGCCTGTCAAACCAAGACAATGCCAGGAGGGAGTTAGGTTCAACAGCCTGACAAATCAAGACAACACCAGGAGGGAGTTAGGTTCAACAGCCTGACAAACCAAGACAACGCCAGGAGGGAGTTAGGTTCAACAGCCTGTCAAACCAAGACAACGCTAGGAGGGAGTTAGGTTCAACAGCCTGTCAAACCAAGACAACGCCAGGAGGGAGTTAGGTTCAACAGCCTGTCAAACCAAGCTTAGAGCCAGGAGGGAGTTAGGTTCTTAGCCTGTCAAACCAAGACAACGCCAGGAAGGAGTTAGGTTCAACAGCCTGTCAAACCAAGACAACGCCAGGAGGGAGTTAGGTTCAACAGCCTGTCAAACCAAGCTCAGAGCCAGGAGGGAGTTAGGTTCAACAGCCTGTCAAACCAAGACAACGCCAGGAGGGAGTTAGGTTCAACAGCCTGTCAAACCAAGACAACACCATGAGGGAGTTAGGTTCAACAGCCTGTCAAACCAAGACAACACCATGAGGGAGTTAGGTTCAACAGCCTGTCAAACCAAGCTCAGAGCCAGGAGGGAGTTAGGTTCAACAGCCTGTCAAACCAAGCTCAGAGCCAGGAGGGAGTTAGGTTCAACAGCCTGTCAAACCAAGGCAACACCAGGAGGGAGTTAGGTTCAACAGCCTGACAAACCAAGACAACGCCAGGAGGGAGTTAGGTTCAACAGCCTGTCAAACCAAGCTCAGAGCCAGGAGGGAGTTAGGTTCAACAGCCTGTCAAACCAAGACAACGCCATGAGGGAGTTAGGTTCAACAGCCTGTCAAACCAAGACAATGCCAGGAGGGAGTTAGGTTCAACAGCCTGTCAAACCAAGCTCAGAGCCAGGAGGGAGTTAGGTTCAACAGCCTGTCAAACCAAGACAACACCATGAGGGAGTTAGGTTCAACAGCCTGTCAAACCAAGACAACACCAGGAGGGAGTTAGGTTCAACAGCCTGTCAAACCAAGACAACGCCAGGAGGGAGTTAGGTTCAACAGCCTGTCAAACCAAGACAACGCCAGGAGGGAGTTAGGTTCAACAGCCTGTCAAACCAAGACAACGCCAGGAGGGAGTTAGGTTCAACAGCCTGTCAAACCAAGACAACGCTAGGAGGGAGTTAGGTTCAACAGCCTGTCAAACCAAGCTTAGAGCCAGGAGGGAGTTAGGTTCAACAGCCTGTCAAACCAAGACAAAGCCATGAGGGAGTTAGGTTCAACAGCCTGTCAAACCAAGACAACGCCAGGAGGGAGTTAGGTTCAACAGCCTGTCAAACCAAGACAACGCCATGAGGGAGTTAAGTTCAACAGCCTGTCAAACCAAAAGACACCACCATGAGGGAGTTAGGTTCAACAGCCTGTCAAACCAAGACAACGCCAGGAGGGAGTTAAGTTCAACAGCCTGTTAAACCAAGACAACGCCAGGAGGGAGTTAGGTTCAACAGCCTGTCAAACCAAGACAACGCCAGGAGGGAGTTAGGTTCAACAGCCTGTCAAACCAAGCTCAGAGCCAGGAGGGAGTTAGGTTCAACAGCCTGTCAAACCAAGACAACACCAGGAGGGAGTTAGGTTCAACAGCCTGTCAAACCAAGACAACTCCATGAGGGAGTTAGGTTCAACAGCCTGTCAAACCAAGACAACTCCATGAGGGAGTTAGGTTCAACAGCCTGTCAAACCAAGACAACTCCATGAGGGAGTTAGGTTCAACAGCCTGTCAAACCAAGACAACGCCAGGAGGGAGTTAGGTTCAACAGCCTGTCAAACCAAGCTCAGAGCCAGGAGGGAGTTAGGTTCAACAGCCTGTCCACCCTCACACACCTTGCATTGTGCTTGTTCTGGGAACATGTGTGTGAGTGTGTGTGTGTGTGTACATGTTTGTGTGTGTGGTGTGTGTGTTACGTCCGTCGTTAGATGAATGAGACCAAAGCGCAGCAAAGTGTTCATGATTTTTTAATACTGAATTGCAACAAAACACAAATCCAAACGTAACGTTCTGCAGGGTTAAGATCCCAATTTAAGGAAACGGGCTGGATCCCCAATCTGAGTGTGTGTGTGTGTGTGTGTGTGTTAATGTTTGTGTGGTGTGTGTGTTAATGTTTGTGTGGTGTGTGTGTGTTAATGTTTGTGTGGTGTGTGTGTGTGTGTTAATGTTTGTGTGGTTTGTGTGTGTGTGTTAATGTTTGTGTGTGTGTGTGTGTGTTAATGTGTGTGTGTGTGTGGTGTGTGTGTGTGTGTGTTAATATTTGTGTGGTGTGTTTGTGTGTGTGTGTTTAATGTTAGTATAAACACATTGAGAGCATTCTGTCACAACAGTCGTATAATAACTGTATAATATAGTCTGGTCTGCAACATGAAACATACCTCCATTAGCCTTATATAGGCCTGGGCAAAACAACAACCAATATGTCCATACTTTCAGAATAATCCTCAGTAACCTTTAACCTTTCCCATAATCAGATGGGACATATAGAGAAGATCGAGGAGTTTTCACATTTCTGCAGGTAGTCTCTCTACCGTACAGGTGAGCGTCACGCGACGTCACTGTCCCAGTACCCTCAGGTAAAGCTACCTAGCGGGTTGTTCAGTCCCGGGAGAACACGTATTCGGTGTAGCTGGTCCAGATTTTGTCCTCGTTCGGGTCGCTGCTCGCGTACGCGCACGTGCCCGTGGAGCTGCAAGCCACCATGCGGAACCCGACCTCCGCGAGCCTGTCGAACGCCTGCTCCAGAAAGTTATACTTCAGATAGTACCGGGAAGTGTACCTCTCAGGTGGTTTGTCCGGGTCTCTGCTCTCATTCAGAGTCTCACCAAAAACTTCTTTGGCCAGGGACGTCTTTCCGCAAACCGTTATTCTGGCCACACGCCTGAACTTGGCGTCCGTTTGAATATCCCTCCCGATGGTGTAGGAGCCCCGGTAACCAATGGTAATATAGCCATGCTTCTGGAACGGGGAGCGAAGGCTCGAGTCGGGCTGCTCACCGCGGTCGTGGTGATGCTGCTACTACCCAGAGCGCAAGCGAGCGAAGCCTCTTCCGGGTCCCCATGGGCGCACAGCTCGTCCCCGAGAGAGTTATCTTTACTCACTGCCGGTCTGAGGCGCTGTGCGAGCTCGTGCAGCTGGAAGAACTCTGCCTCCTTCTGTAACCGACCCCTCTCCTTAAAGAAGTCCGGTAGAACGATGTCCCTTTCCCGCAGATAATCCAGAATATACCTGAACAGAAATCCGTCCCGGTCAAAGAAGTAGCGTCCTTTGCTGTCTTTCGGTAGTTCTGTAGGGCTCTTCTGTGCGAACATAGTCCACAGGAGAGAGTTTGGGACGGAGACTAAAGTTGCATGTCGAGTTACATACACTTGCCCGCCGACGTTTAATTCTATTATATCAGAAAAGGACGACTGTTGGTTCTCACTGTGTGCCATCTCTCTCCCCTGCGCGCCTGGGTAGAACTCCAACGGACTTGGCGAATCCAGGAAATGGACAAAATAACACCAGTACAAATGTAACGGTTTTGTTTATATGGCTGGAGTTGTGTGGGAGGAGAAGAGGAGGAGGAGACGGACTGGGGAGGCAGCAGAATACTGCTGAAAAGTTAACTCTTCACGGACAGAGTTTGTGACTTCCCTCAGTCAGTATGGAAGTCTTCTCTTTTAGTAGAAGTAAAGCTATGAAACCACTCAAGACCAGAGGTGTAAAGTAATTAAGTAAAAATACTTTAAAGTACTACTTACTGTAAGTAGTTGTTTTGGGGTATCTGTACTTTATATATATTTTTTACAACTTTTACTTTTACTTCACTATATTCCTAAAGAAAATAATGTTATTTTTAGTCTGTACATTTTCCTCGACACCCAAAAGTCCTCGTTACATTTTGAATACTTAGCAGGACAGGACAACTGTCCAATTCACACACTTCTCCAGAGTCATCCCCACTTCTCCAGAGTCATCCCCGCTTCTCCAGAGTCATCCCCGCCGCCTCTGATCTGACGGACTCACTAAACAACACAAATGCTTCGTTGTTTTAAATGCGTGTTGGAGTGAGTCCCTGGATATCCTTAAAAAAAAAGAAAATGCTGCCGTCTGATTGGCTGAATATAAACAAGGTGAAATGATTTACACTTTTACTTTTGATACTGAAGTATATTTAAAACCAACTACTTTTAGACTTTTACTCAAGTAGTTTTTCACCGGGTGACTTTCACTTTTACTTGAGTCATTTTCTATGAAGGTATCTTTACTTTTACTCCAGTTTGAGAACTGAGTACCTTTTCCACCGCTAGTCAAGACAGGGAGAGACCGACATCTAGTGGGAATTTTTATTTTGAACCTTTAATTAACTAGGCAAGTCAGTTAAGAACAAATTCTTATTTTCAATGACGGCCTAGGAACAGTGTGTTAACTGGTCTAGGAACAGTGGGTTAACTGGTCTAGGAACAGTGGGTTAACTGGCCTAGGAACAGTGGGTTAACTGCCTTGTTCAGGGGCAGAACGACATATTTGTACCTCATATTTCCCCACTAATTGTTATTGTGACCAATCAGATCAGATCTTTTGCCAATAATTGGGAAAAGGGGTCAGAAATTGGCTGCCTGTATAAACTAAGTGATAGAGACCCTCCAATAGATAGAGACCCTCCAAGACAACAGTGGTTCAATAGATAGAGACCCTCCACGACAACAGTGGTTCAATAGATAGAGACCCTCCAAGACAACAGTGGTTCAATAGATAGAGACCCTCCAAGACAACAGTGTTTCAATAGATAGAGACCCTCCAAGACAACAGTGTTTCAATAGATAGAGACCCTACAAGACAACAGTGGTTCAATAGATAGAGACCCTCCAAGACAACAGTGGTTCAATAGATAGAGAACCTCCAAGACAACAGTGGTTCAATAGATAGAGAACCTCCAAGACAACAGTGGTTCAATAGATAGAGACCCTCCAAGACAACAGTGGTTCAATAGATAGAGAACCTCCAAGACAACAGTGGTTCTAAATAGATTGAGACCCTTCAAATAATTGAACAAGAGTGACATCTAGTGTACAATGTAGAAAATTGCAGATCGGACCATGACTTGAGCACGTCTTAATTCTTATCACGTATCCCCAGTGGAGAGAGAGCAATAGCGCAGGCTATCTTCAGTAAGAGACTGAACAGAGACTCCTAGACAGTCCCCATAGTGGTCCTCTGAGAACATGATCTAAGGACCATTGACTTTAAAGAGCGGCCCCAGATCAGATGTCCCAGGGGGCACCACTGAGATAATAACCCTGGAGTGGAAATAGTCCTCTTAGGATCACTGGACTGTATAGTTCCTAAATGGCTCTAAACAGCTGTTTTATTTATTGACTCTTTAGCTATACATATGCAACACTTGGATTTATGACAGACAGATGGTTCAACCAGCCAGTAGGAGCTGTTGTATGTCAGCTGATTATTGGAGAGGAGCAGTCACAGCATTTCAAATTAAATCTGCTATATTATGGGTAAAATAGAACGGAACTGAATAGAATACAACAGGATAGAATACAACAGAATAGAATACAACAGAATAGAATACAACAGAATAGAATACAACAGAATAGAATACAACAGAATAGAATACAACAGTATAGAATACAACATAATAGAATAGAATACAACAAAATAGAATAGAATACAACAAAATAGAATAGAATACAACAGAATAGAATACAACAGAATACAATAGAATACAACAGAATAGAATAGAACACAACAGAATAGAATAGAATACAACATAATAGAATACAAAATAATAGAACACAAGAGAATAGAATACAACAGAATAGAATAGAATACAACAGAATAGAATAGAATACAACAAAATAGAATACAACAGGATAGAATACAACAGAATAGAATAGAATACAACAGAATAGAATAGAATACAACAGAATAGAATAGAATACAACATAATATAATACAACAGAATAGAATACAACAGAAAGGAATAGAATACAACAGAATAGAACAGAATAGAATAGAATACAACAGAATAGAATAGAATACAACAAAATAGAATACAACAGGATAGAATACAACAGAATAGAACAGAATAGAATAGAATACAACATAATAGAATAGAATACAACATAATAGAATACAACATGATAGAATACAACAGAAAGGAATAGAATACAACAGAATAGAATACAACAGAATATAATACAACAGGATAGAATAAAACAGAATAGAACAGAACAGAATAGAATAGACTAGCATATCATAGAAAGCAAAGACTATAATAGAATGAATAACAGTATTTTTATTTAGAGAGAACCTCCATATCTCTGTCCATCAGTATCTGTTCTAGATTAGACATTCCTGGTTAGACCAATTCTCAAATCATTTCATCACATACAGGGCCTTCGGAAAGTATTCAGACCCCTTGGCTTTTACCACATTTTGTTACGTTACAGTCTTATTCTAAAATGGATTAAATACCAAACACATCCTCAGCAATCTACCCACAATACCCCATAATGCCCTTCCCTTTTTCAGGATGACAACGCCCCCGTGGTCAAAAGCGATGTCCATACAGAAATGGTTTGTCAAGCTCGGTGTGGAAGAACTTGACTGGCCTGCACAGAGCCCTGACCTCAACCCCATCGAACACCTTTGGGATGAATTGGAATGCCGACTGAGAGCCAGGCCTTATCGCCCAACATCAGTGCCCGACCTCACTAATGTTCTTGTGGCTGAATGGAAGCAAGTCCCTGCAGCAATGTTCCAACATCTAGTGGAAAGCCTTCCCTGAAGAGTGGAGGCTGTTATAGCAGCAAAGGGGGGACCAACTCCATATTAATGCCTTCCCTGAAGAGTGGAGTCTGTTATAGCAGCAAAGGGGGGACCAACTCCATATTAATGACTTCCCTGAAGAGTGGAGGCTGTTATAGCAGCAAAGGGGGGACCAGCTCCATATTAATGACTTCCCAGAAGAGTGGAGGCTGGTATAGCAGCAAAGGGGGTCCAACTCCATATTAATGTCTTTCCAGAAGAGTGGAGGCTGTTATAGGGGGGACCAACTCCATATTAATGACTTCCCAGAAGAGTGGAGGCTGGTATAGCAGCAAAGGGGGGACCAACTCCATATTAATGCCTTCCCAGAAGAGAGGAGGCTGTTATAGCAGCAAAGGGGGGGGGTCCAACTCCATATTAATGACTTCCCAGAAGAGTGGAGGCTGGTATAGCAGCAAAGGGGTCCGACTCCATATTAATGTCTTTCCAGAAGAGTGGAGGCTGTTATAGGGGGGACCAACTCCATATTAATGACTTCCCAGAAGAGTGGAGGCTGTTATAGCAGCAAAGGGGGGACCAACTCCATATTAATGACTTCCCAGAAGAGTGGAGGCTGTTATAGCAGCAATGTTCCAACATCTAGTGGAAAGCCTTCCTGAAGAGTGGAGGCTGTTATAGCAGCAAAGGGGGGACCAACTCCATATTAATGACTTCCCAGAAGAGTGGAGGCTGTTATAGCAGCAAAGGGGGGACCAACTCCATATTAATGACTTCCCTGAAGAGTGGAGGCTGTTATAGGGGGGACCAACTCCATATTAATGACTTCCCTGAAGAGTGGAGGCTGTTATAGGGGGGGTCCAACTCCATATTAATGACTTCCCTGAAGAGTGGAGGCTGTTATAGCAGAAAAGGGGGACCAACTCCATATTAATGACTTCCCAGAAGAGTGGAGGCTGTTATAGCAGCAAAGGGGGGACCAGCTCCATATTAATGACTTCCCAGAAGAGTGGAGGCTGGTATAGCAGCAAAGGGGGTCCAACTCCATATTAATGTCTTTCCAGAAGAGTGGAGGCTGTTATAGGGGGGACCAACTCCATATTAATGACTTCCCAGAAGAGTGGAGGCTGGTATAGCAGCAAAGGGGGGACCAACTCCATATTAATGACTTCCCTGAAGAGTGGAGGCTGTTATAGCAGCAAAGGGGGGTCCATATCCATATTAATGACTTCCCAGAAGAGTGGAGGCTGTTATAGCAGCAAAGGGGGGTCCATATCCATATTAATGACTACCCAGAAGAGTGGAGGCTGTTATAGCAGCAAAGGGGGGTCCATATCCATATTAATGACTTGCCAGAAGAGTGGAGGCTGTTATAGCAGCAAAGGGGGGGTCCAACTCCATATTAATGACTTCCCAGAAGAGTGGAGGCTGTTATAGCAGCAAAGGGGGGACCAACTCCATATTAATGACTTCCCTGAAGAGTGGAGGCTGTTATAGCAGCAAAGGGGGGTCCATATCCATATTAATGACTTCCCAGAAGAGTGGAGGCTGTTATAGCAGCAAAGGGGGGTCCATATCCATATTAATGACTACCCAGAAGAGTGGAGGCTGTTATAGCAGCAAAGGGGGGTCCATATCCATATTAATGACTTGCCAGAAGAGTGGAGGCTGTTATAGCAGCAAAGGGGGGGTCCAACTCCATATTAATGACTTCCCAGAAGAGTGGAGGCTGTTATAGCAGCAAAGGGGGGACCAACTCCATATTAATGACTTCCCTGAAGAGTGGAGACTGTTATAGCAGCAAAGGGGGGACCAACTCCATATTAATGACTTCCCAGAAGAGTGGAGGCTGTTATAGCAGCAAAGGGGGGTCCAACTCCATATTAATGACTTCCCAGAAGAGTGGAGGCTGTTATAGCAGCAAAGGGGGTCCATCTCCATATTAATGTCCATGATTTTGGAATGAGACGTTCGACGAGTAGGTGTCCACATACTTTTGGTCATGTAGCGTATTTCATCACATTAAGCTAGAGTTGCGCAGTAGGTCTGAGAGAGAGAGAGAGAGAGAGAGAGAGAGAGAGAGAGAGAGAGAGAGAGAGAGAGAGACAGAGAGAGAGAGAGAGAGGCAGAGAGAGACAGAGAGAGAGACAGAGGGGAGATATGGATCCCATGCCTCTAGCTCCATTAGCAGAAGGTCACACAGGCACATAGAGGGATACAGGAGGATAATTGGGCACCAGGAGGATGAACACCATGTATGACGATGGCCCAAATAGCACTGTTGAGCACTGCCTTGGACACAGGCCCATAGGGAATAGGGTACCATTTGACCAGGGCCCATAAGGGAATAGGGTACCATTTGACCAGGGCCCATAGGGATTAGGGTGCTATTTGACCAGGGCCCATAAGGGAATAGGGTACCATTTGGGTTGAACGATACATTTGTCTCTCTCCTTCTACTCTGCTGATTTAGAGGAACAATATAATGGATCTCCATCTACTCTGCTAATTAAGAGGAATAATATAATGGATCTCCTTCTACTCTGCTGATTAAAAGGAACAATATAATGGATCTCCATCTACTCTGCTGATTTAGAGGAACAATATAATGGATCTCCATCTACTCTGCTAATTAAGAGGAATAATATAATGGATCTCCATCTACTCTGCTAATTAATGGATCTCCATCTACTCTGCTAATTAAGAGGAATAATATAATGGATCTCCATCTACTCTGCTAATTAAGAGGAACAATATAATGGATCTCCTTCTACCCTGCTAATTAAAAGGACAATATAATTGTCACGCCCTGACCTTAGAGAGCCTTTTTATTTCTCTCTTTGGTTAGGTTGGGGTGTGATTTGGGTGGGCATTCTAGTTTTTCTATTTCTTTGTTGGCCGGTTATGGTTCCCAATCAGAGGCAGCTGCCTATCGTTGTCTCTGATTGGGAGGCTGCCTATTGTTGTCTCTGATTGGGCAGCTGCCTATCGTTGTCTCTGATTGGGAATCATACTTAGGCAGCCTTTTTCCCCCCACCTTCTGTTGTGGGATCTTGTTTTTGTTCAGTTACTGTGTAGCCTGCCGAAGGTTACGGTCGTTTATCTTTTTTTAAAGAAAGATGTACGGTGGGTTGGGTTCCTCTCCCTCCCTTCATCCATCAGACTGGTATGTGACCCAGAGAGGACGCAGGGCTGTATTCTGATGTGACACAAGGCAGAGACTGTGTGTGTGTCTCTCACCAGGCAGGGCCTGTCAGTCAGGAAGGCAGAGGAGGTTAGGAGGGTTACTGCTCTGCCTCTACCCCCACTCTATCACAACACACACACACTGTCAGCATAGACATGTATAGGGAAGGGAGTAGTGGAGCCACTGTCACCATAGACTTCAACCCCTCTTCTTGTGTTCATTCTCAGACTCCTCCTGTCTCTAGTGATCTCATCCATGGCCTTTATCTCATAAACTAAACCACAGAGGACAGTTATGGTCACGTCTCAGGACACGTTTTCTCTCTGTATCCCTCAAGGGCAAAATATGAAAAGCACTTGAGTTGTTAAAAGCAATGATGAAATCCTTTTCTCCTCTTAATTTTTTTCTTCTCTCTCTGTCTCTCTCTCTCTCTCTCTCTCTCTCTCTCTCTCTCTGACTCTCTCTCTCTCTCTCTCTCTCTCTCTCTCTCTCTCTCTCTCTCTCTCTCTCTCTCTCTCTCTCTCTCTCTCTGTCTCTCTCTCTCTCTGTCTCTCTCTCTCTCTCGTGCATGCTGGGTGTTTTGGAGTTTGAGTGTTTGGTGTGGAAAAGCTCTATCCTAACTAACTTTCTTGATTCTTTTCTTTACATGTTATTTTCTATGGTGGAGGGTTAATGCAATATTTGTTTTTAGCGGTATCCAAAGTTTTTTTCAAAGTTAGGTGGAAGAGGACAGAGTAACTTTCCGGGGGTGGAAGGTGTAGTGTGCGCAATGGCTTCTCAGCCTAGCGCGGACGAGACGCTGTCGATACAGCATGGATTCAGGTGTGTTCCTGAGAACGGAGTTAAGGTGGAGGAGGTTCTGCTCGCGGTCGGTGAACAGGTAGGAGCTGAGTTTATACATTCTGCTTCTAGAATGAACAAAGCTGTGGTTGTGTTCATGAAAAGGGCAAATTTGGTCGGTAGGCTAATTGCTAGCGGAATATTTGTAAGAGATGTGTTGGTGTCAATTTCACCTCTCTCTACCCCTTCAACAAGAGTTGTAGTGGCAAATTTGCCTCCGTTTATTACGGACGATCAAATTAGGAAAGAGCTGAGTCGTTTTGGTAAGTTTGCTAGCGGTTTCCGTGTACTGTCAGCAGGTTTTCAGGCAGATGCCGTTAAGCACGTTGTTTCGTTCAGGCGGCAAGTGTTTATGTTTCTGAACAATAATGAGCAACAGCTAAATGTGCATTTCAAAGTGAGGCATGGGGAGGGGCTCTATGCAGGTTTTGCCAGCACAGATAGTCTACGGTGTTTTGAATGTGGGGATTTGGGGCACAAGAGCTGCGTGCCCACATAAAGGCCATAGACGGAGTGAGGGTGCAAGTGGGGGAAATCGAGGTCAAAATGCAGGGGGTAAGGAGATGCAGACAGCAGAGGCTGGGCCTAGTCAGTCTAGAGATGGTGGTGTAGATGAGACTGGGGCTAGTCAGGCTAGAGATGGTGGAGAAGCAGAGGCTGGGTCTAGTCAGGCTAGAGATGGTGGGGTAGCTGAGGCTGGGCCTAGACATGCTATGGAGGGTGGTGCAGATAATGCTGGGCCTAGTCATGCTATGGAGGGTGGTGTAGCTGAGGCTGGCCCTAGTCATGCTATGGAGGGTGGTGTAGCTGAGGCTGGCCCTAGTCATGCTATAGAGGGTGGTGCAGATGATACTGCGTCTAGTCAGGTTATTCTAGTGGATGAGGAGAGTATAGTGGGGAAGTGTAAGAGATTAGGGGGAGGAGGAGGGTGTCAAGAGGAAAAGGAAAAGGATGTGGATAAAGGTACCATGGAAATGTTGCCTGTTGCTGTGGGTGAGGCCCTAAACAGAGAAAGGGCAGGTGGTCAGGGTGGGAGATAGAGAAGAGGAGGAAAGTGAGTCTGAGGAAGAGGATGAGGAGTTATTTTTTCAGACTCCTCTTCAATTGGCCCGGAGCTGACAGCCAGTCAACCAGAGGGGTCTAAGTACACGTTGAGAGAACTGACAAGGTTCCTGAATGAGACTAAGGGGAAAAAAGTTAATCTTGAGACTTTTTTTCCTGATCCTAGAAAGTTTGTAAGATCAGTACAACATGCTATGAGAAATGAGGGGCATGGTGCCCTCTCACCCAGGAAACGGTTTAGGTTGAGGAAGTGGGTCACAATAGTGCGTAAAGGTTTACCTTCAGACACTGTTTAAATGTTTAATTTCTTACTGACACTGGGGCTTTTTGAGCTTTGCTATTGGTCTATTTCTCTGCTGGCTTTTCTCCCACTTCTTATGGAGACTCTTCGGGTAGGCTCGCTCAATATAAATGGCGCCAGAGATGCGGGAAAGAGGAGTGTGTTGGGTGAATATGTAAAACAAAAAAAAGTACAGGTGTTGTTTCTGCAGGAGACTCATAGTGATGTGGTGAATGAAGTTGATTGGGGGCTCTGGTGAAAGGGGCAAGTGTGTTGAGCCATGGGACAAATCTTAGTGCAGGGTGGCAGTCCTTTTTGCACCGGGTCTGGCTGTAAAATTTGCTCCTCAAAGGAGGTGTGTAGGGGTAGGTTGCTTGTTGTTAAAGCAGAAATTAACAACATGGTTTTTGTCTTTATAAATGTGTATGCGCCTAACACAGGGAGAGAAAGAGGGGTTCTATTTGGGAGTCTTAGACAGGAACTCTCACAAGTAGCGCCTGAGGAGACGCTGGTGATCGGAGGTGACTGGAACTGTACAATGGATTTTACAAAAGACAGAAATGGGGAAGAGCCTCATTCAGTGTCAGTGGGAGTGTTAAGGGACATCTTTAATCAGTTTGACCTAGTGGATGTTTGGAGAACTAAACATCCAAACACAAGACAGTATACGTGGGTGAAGGTTTTGGGGCTAGGGTGAGTGCAGCTCGACTTGATCGTTTTTACATGTCCAGGAATCAGAGCAATAGGCTGCTGGGTGCTACCATTCTCCCAGTGGGGTTTTTCGGATCACCACATAACCATGGCTCGGCTGTCTATTTCACCAGGGCCCCGGCAGGCATCTTATTGGAAGTTCAATGTAAAGCTCTTACAAGATGCCACCTTTGCTCAGGTTTCCAGACTTTTTGGGAAAGATGGGGGCAGCGAAGAGAGGAGTATGAGTCTCTGAGTCAATGGTGGGATGTGGGGAAAGTGCAAATTCGGCTTTTCTGTCAACAGTACACAGCTCTCTCATCCTCAGAGGCTAGGAGAGTATTGGGGAACTAGAGCGGTGTATTAGTGAGATGGAGGTAGAGATGGTGGGGCAAGGCAATGTAGGCCTCCAGGCTAACTTAGCCGACCACGTAGGGACCTGGGCAGTTTTTCCAGGTTAAAGCAAAGGAGCACTTGTAAGAGCTAGGTTCTCCATGCTCAAGGAGATGGATGCTCCCAGCTCCTTCTTCTTTGGTTTGGAAAGACAGAGCAGTGATGCCAAGGGTATGCATTGTCTACGGCTGTCTGATGGGAGGGTGACCTCTGTGGTGGGGAGATGCGGGAGCGGACTGTGGAGTTTTATACTGAATTGTATAGGGCAGAAATGTGTGATCCTATGTGTGCTCAGGTCTTGTTCGAAGGACTCCTAAGCTCTCTCGGGCACAGAGGGATGAAATGGACATTCCTCTGTTGTCACATGAACTGGCAGAGGCAGTAACCCAGATGTCCCCGGTCGTGCACCCGGGGTCGATGGACTTCCAGTGGAATTTTACAAAAATTCTGGGGAACAATTGGACAGGATTTCTTTTGCGTGTTGCGTGAATGCGTCGGGGTAGGAGAGTTGCCGATGAGCTGCCGTCGGGCGCTCTGACTCTCCTGCCCAAAAAGGGGACTTGTGTGAACTTAAGAACTGGAGGCCTGTGGCATTACTCTGTGCGGACTACAAGATTTTTGCCAAGGTCCTCTCTAACAGACTGAAGTCCCATCTGGACTCTATAATACACAAGGACCAGACATATTGTGTACCGGGACGCTCAATCACGGACAACTTGTTCTTGATTAGGGACATGTTGGACTTGTCGAGAGGTTCTAATGTGAACTTTGGACTGGTCTCTTTAGATCAAGAGAAGGCTTTTGATAGAGTGGATCATGAGTATCTGTTTAATGTGATGTCTGTGTTTGGGTTTGGGAAGAGTTTTGTGACCTGTGTGAAGCTGTTGTATGCTGGGGCGTCATGTATGGTTAAGGTGGGAGGGGGCTCAGTAGGCCAGTCTGGGTGAGACGGGGATTAGACAAGGATGCCCTCTATCTGGGCAGCTGTACACACTAGCCATTGAGCCTTTTTAGGACTGCTACGCAGGAGACTGCGGGGAGTGTGCTGGACAGGCATGGATGTGGTGACAGGAATAGCAGTCTCAGCATATGCAGATGATGTTTCTGTGATGGTCAGGGATGAGCAAGATATGCAGGAACTAGAGACCAGTCTGAAGGTGTACGAGGAGCTTCATCAGCTAAGGTAAACTGGGGAAAGAGCAAAGCTCTGTTATGTGGGGCATGGGGGATAGGGCTCCTCCTCTGCTTCCAGGGGTTTGCAGTGGGGTTGTGAAGGGCTTAAAGTGTTGGGGGTGTACCTGGGCTCGGAGAGGTGGGTCAGCAAGAACTGGGAGGGGCTGTCACAGGCAGTGGTGTCAAGACTGGCCAGGTGGAGGTGGCTCCTGTCCCAAGTGTCATATAGAGGGAGGGTGCTGATAATCAACAACCTGGTGGCATCTTCCTTGTGGCATAAACTGGCTGTCCTCAACCCCCGCCGGGTCTGCTTGCAGACCTGCAACGCAAGCTGGTGGACTTCTTTTGGTCGGGACATCACTGGCTGAAGGCAGCAGTTTTGTACATGACCGTATTACCTAAGGAGGACAGGGCCTGGTGGAACTGGAGAGCAGGATGGCTGCTTTCCGACTAAAGGCGGTGCAGAGACTGCTGTACCACACTGATGTTGGCTGGAGGGAACCAGCATGCGCGCTGCTGAGGAGAGCTGGCGGATTAGGGTTGGACCGGCAGCTGTTCCTCATGAAGCTGGAGAGGCTGAGTACAGCAGGTCTCTCAGAGTTTTACTCTGCGGTGCTGAGGGCCTGGCAGCTGCTAAGACCCACACGAGAAGGGGGTGTGGAGCCTGGGCAGTGGGTGTGGGAGGAGCCTATCTTCCACAACCCAGCCATCCCTTTGAGATCGGTTCAGTCGGCCAACCTGCAGAGGCAACTGATGGCAGGGGGTTTACAAAGGCTGGGTGACCTGAGACTGCTGGGAGAGGAGGGGTGGAAAACCCCGGAGGTCTTAGCGCAACAAACAGGAATAACGTCTCTTAGGCTGCTGGAGAGATTCCTGGAGGAGGTCCAGGAGGCACTGTCTGAGCCGGTAAGGGGGGTGTTTGAGAGGCCAAAGGGAGAGGGGCCACCAATGTTCCCGCCACTGCAGGTGACGGCAGAGACTGGAGACTGGCAAGGGGGTCTGGAGGACTTGTTAGATTTTAACACTCCGAGCCTGGGGAGTTTGAGGGGTGGGAGGTAAAGCCCTCTACAACCTCTGTGTTAAGGTTAGGAGCATTAGAAGCCTAACAGGAGTGAAGGCACATCAGTGGCAGGGGGTATGTGGGGCGGAGAGTATGGTGGGTTTTAGATGGAGGGCGCTCTACAAACCCCAGTACCAAAGAGGTCAGGGGACCTCCAGTGGAGGGTTCTTCATGGAGCCCTGGCCACTAACAGCTGGTTGGCACGGGTTGATCCGGGAATTGGGCAGGGGTGTCCTTTCTGTCAAATGAAAGAAACTGTAATTCATGTGTTTTCTGTGTGCACCAGGTTAATGCCATTAATGTCTCTGTTGGAATGTCTGTGTGACAGGTTGGGGGT
>NC_088397.1:358477-463477 GCF_034236695.1 Oncorhynchus nerka
TTGTTTCTCTATGGTGTAGTAGGTCAAGGCGTGACTAGGGGTTATTCTAGTTCATAATTTCTATGTTGTGTTCTAGTTTATATTTTCTACGTTGGTGTTTTGTATGATTCCCAATTAGAGGCAGCTGGTATTCGTTGTCTCTAATTGAGGATCATATTTAAGTTGTTATTTTTCCCACCTGTGTTTGTGGGATATTATTTTCTGCATGTTCGTTTATTTGATTTATTTAGTTTAGTTTAAGTTTCACTTTGGAATAAAGATGTGGAACTATACATCCCCTGCGCCTTGGTCCGTCTCTCCTCACGTTCGTGACAGAATATGAAAAATAATGAGAATCAAAATTGTCAACGGGAGAACAGTAACAGCAATAACCAAGGGTAAAAAAAACAAGACATTGAACAATAAGCATACATTAGAGGACATGTGCAGGTTGATTGGTCTGTCAGACACTGTCCCTCATCTTATGGCAGGCAGCAATGTAGTGCGCTACCAACCCACAGCTCTCTGCGTCCCCCCCCAACAGGACGGGTAGCCTATCCTCATCAGAGAGGTCTTCAATGTAGTGCGCTGCCAACCCACAGCTCTCTGCGTCCTCCCCCAACAGGACGGGTAGCCTATCCTCATCAGAGAGGTCTTCAATGTAGTGGTCTGCCAACCCACAGCTCTCTGCGTCCTCCCCCAACAGGACGGGTAGCCTATCCTCATCAGAGAGGTCTTCAATGTAGTGCGCTGCCAACCCACAGCTCTCTGCGTCCTCCCCCAACAGGACGGGTAGCCTATCCTCATCAGAGAGGTCTTCAATGTAGTGCGCTGCCAACCCACAGCTCTCTGCGTCCTCCCCAACAGGACGGGTAGCCTATCCTCATCAGAGAGGTCTTCAATGTAGTGCGCTACCAACCCACAGCTCTCTGCGTCCTCCCCAACAGGACGGGTAGCCTATCCTCATCAGAGAGGTCTTCAATGTAGTGCGCTGCCAACCCACAGCTCTCTGCGTCCTCCCCAACAGGACGGGTAGCCTATCCTCATCAGAGAGGTCTTCAATGTAGTGCGCTGCCAACCCACAGCTCTCTGCGTCCTCCCCCAACAGGACGGGTAGCCTATCCTCATCAGAGAGGTCTTCAATGTAGTGCGCTACCAACCCACAGCTCTCTGCGTCCTCCCCCAACAGGACGGGTAGCCTATCCTCATCAGAGAGGTCTTCAATGTAGTGCGCTACCAACCCACAGCTCTCTGCGTCCTCCCCCAACAGGACGGGTAGCCTATCCTCATCAGAGAGGTCTTCAATGTAGTGGTCTGCCAACCCACAGCTCTCTGCGTCCTCCCCCAACAGGACGGGTAGCCTACTCTCATCAGAGAGGTCTTCAATGTAGTGCGCTACCAACCCACAGCTCTCTGCGTCCTCCCCCAACAGGACGGGTAGCCTATCCTCATCAGAGAGGTCTTTGAAACCTTGAATAATAATAACCTCTCTCCCCTCTCTCTCTCTCTCTGTCTCTCTCTCTCTCTCTCTCTCTCTCCCCTCTCTCTCCATCTCTCTCCCCTCTCTCTCCCTCTCTCTCTCTCTCTCTCTCTCTCTGTCTCTCTCTCTCTCTCTCTCTCTGTCTCTCTCTCTCTCTCTCTCTCTCTCTCCATCTCTCTCCATCTCTCTCCCCTCTCTCTCTCCTCTCTCTCTCTCTCTGTCTCTCTCTCTCTCTCTCTCTCTGTCTCTCTCTCTCTCTCTCTCTCTCTCCCCTCTCTCTCCATCCTCTCTCTCCCCTCTCTCTCCTCTCTCTCTCTCTGTCTCTCTCTCTCTCTCTCTCTCTCTCTCTCTCTCCCCTCTCTCTCCTCTCTCTCTCCTCTCTCTCTCTCCTCTCTCTCTCTCTCTCTCCCCTCTCTCTCCTCTCTCTCCCCTCTCTCTCCTCTCTCTCCCCCTCTCTCTCCCTCTCTCTCCCCTCTCTCTCTCTCTCTCTCTCTCTCTCTCTCTCTCTCTCTCTCTCTCTCTCTCTCTCTCTGTCTCTCTCTCTCTCTCCATCTCTCTCCCCTCTCTCTCCATCTCTCTCCCCTCTCTCTCCTCTCTCTCCCCTCTCTCTCCCTCTCTCTCTCTCTCCTCTCTCTCCCTCTCTCTCCTCTCTCTCCCCTCTCTCCTCTCTCTCTCTCTCTCTCTCTCTCTCTCTCTCTCTCTCTCTCTCTCTCTCTCTCTCTCTCTCTCCATCTCTCTCCCCTCTCTCTCCTCTCTCTCCCCTCTCTCTCAATTCAATTCAATTCAAGGGATTTATTGGCATGGGAAACATGTGTTAACATTGCCAAAGCAAGTGAGGTAGATATTATACAAAAGTGAAATAAACAATAGAAATTAACAGTTAACATTACACATATAGAAGTTTCAAAACAATAAAGACATTACAAATGTCATATTATATATATACAGTGTTTTAACAATGTACAAATGGTTAAAGGACACAAGATAAAATAAATAAACATAAATATGGGTTGTATTTACAATGGTGTTTGTTCTTCACTGGTTGCCCTTTTCTCGTGGCAACAGGTCACAAATCTTGCTGCTGTGATGTCACACTGGAATTTCACCCAGTAGATATGGGAGTTTTTCAAAATTGGATTTGTTTTCGAATTCTTTATGGATCTGTGTAATCTGAGGGAAATATGTCTCTCTAATATGGTCTTACATTGGGCAGGAGGTTAGGAAGTGCAGCTCAGTTTCCACTTCATTTTGTGGGCAATGAGCACATAGCCTGTCTTCTCTTGAGAGCCATGTCTGCCTACGGCGGCCTTTCTCAATAGCAAGGCTATGTTCACTGAGTCTGTAGTCAAATATTTCCTTAATGTTCTGGTCAGTCACAGTGGTCTCTCTTCCTCTCTCTCATCCACTAGCAGCGGTAGGAAAAACCCAGTGACGTTTCTCGCGCTCATTATTCTCATCAAAAAGATGTTCACTTTTCTCTCTCTGACGCGCGTGAACACCGGACGTCTGACGCCACCTGGGTCTCTTATAAAAGTCACCGGGAGGGACGATCTCAGCACGTAGCTCTTGGTCGATCATTACTTAGTTTTCAAGCAGGGTACCGGACACTGGCCAGTGTCTATCTGTACATCCGTTCGTTGAGAAGCGGCTTTCACCTCAAGTGTCCGGTAGAACCAAGAGACATTTCAGGTAACTTGTCTATTTTCTCATGTTGTTGTTGCTGAAGACATGTTAAACCACGTAAAGGAATCTCTACATCATTGTAAAGTAAATCAGTCTATATCATTATACATGTGTTTTGCCATTGCTCCAGATACAGTCTATATCATCATTGTCCGATTTGAGGAGGGTTCTGTTTAAAAAGGACACATTTGATATTTTAAATACTCACGTCAGATGTTTGTAGTGATATTGCAACTCTCCCATCAGAAGACGAAGCCAGTTTAACGCCTCAACAGCTCCACGGACTGTCTGACGGTTGTGCGTAATGGGCTTTTTTACGCACATACATAGAGACTGTGGAAACCAGTCGGGGATTTAAAAAAAATGAAGACTGTTGTCTTATTTATGACGTTATAAAATAGTAACATAATAAATCTAATTACACAAGTATAATGTTTTTTTGTCTTTATTTTGGTATTTTAGTCTATTCATCCATCCTTTCACTGCCACTCAATTCAATGGCCCACTTTCTCTCCGCACCCCCATCCACGCAGGTCTCAATGCCACCCGGTTTCTAGCGAAGACACGCGGCTCAACTCGAGCTAAAACAAGACAAGATGACCGGTATCCACGTGGAGGGACTGGCGGCGATCGCCCTCTTCTACGTTCTGATCCTTGCGGTGGGGATCTGGGCAGCGTGGAAGAACAAACACGCCGGGGAGGCGGAGGGCACAGACCGCAGTGAAACCATCATGGTCGGCGGAAGGGACATTGGTTTATTTGTTGGTGGTTTCACCATGACCGGTGAGTTTCATTGTGTGAATGATTGACAGTCGATGTTTACCATGACCGGTGAGTTTCATTGTGTGAATGATTGACAGTCGATGTTTTACCATGACCGGTGAGTTTCATTGTGTGAATGATTGAGATCGGCCAGTCGATGTTCTAGTTGTAAGTTGATTTCTAAATAAAGTAACAGAATGTTGTAGGATTATACCCTTTTTTAAATGTTTTACTTTTTAAATGTTTTACTTGATTAATATAAAAACCGGTTGTAAAAAATGTATTGGCTACTTCAATTTAATAACTCATATGCTCGATGGTAAAAGGCTTTTATTAACTAAGGACACTAACTAACATGTTGAATTGCAACATTGAACAGTTTTAGTTTACAGATTTTTTTTTAAATACATTATTCCGTGAAGAAACTAATAATCAGGCCATTCTTAATTCTTATGCGCGAAATGTTGTAACCTTGTCGTTTGGATTTACACGCATCAGGTAATCATGATTTGACTCTGTGAATTACTGTAGGCTGAACCTTTATGTTTAGTTGTTGTCATTGCAGCGACCTGGGTTGGTGGCGGATACATAAACGGAACGGCAGAGTACGTCTATCTTCCTGGGTACGGCTTGGCTTGGGCACAAGCGCCTTTTGGATACGCGCTAAGTCTCGTCGTAGGTGAGTCAGCTCATTAATAATAAACAGTGCGTTCGGGAAGTATTCAGACCCCTTGAATTTTTCCCAAATTCTGTTACCTTACAGCCTTATTCTAGAATGGATTAAATTGTCAGCTGGGCAACTCAAGGACATTCAGAGACTTGTCCCGAAGCCGCTCCTGCGTTGTCTTGGCTGTGTGCTTTGGGTTGTTGTCCTGTTGGAAGGTTAACCTTCGCCCCAGTCTGAGGTCCTGAGCGCTCTGGAGCAGGTTTTCATCAAGGATCTCTCTGTACTTTGCTCCGTTCATCTTTGCCTCGATCCTGACTAGTCTCCTAGTCCCTGCCGCTGACAAAACATCCCCTCTGCATGAGGGGACATCCCCTCCACCATGCTTCACCGTAGGGATGATGCCAGGTTTCCTCCAAATGTGACGCTTGGCATTCAGGCCAAAGAGTTCAACCTTGGTTTCATCAGAACAGAGAATCTTGTTTCTCATGGTCTAAGAGTCTTTAGGTGCCTTTTGGCAAACTCCAAGAGGACTGTCATGTACCTTTTACTGAGGATTGGCTTCCTTCTGGCCACTCTACCATAAAAGGCCTGATTGGTGGAGTGCTGCAGAGATGGTTGTCCTTCTGGAAGGTTCTCCCATCTCCACAGAGGAACACTGGAGCTCTGTCAGAGTGACCATCAGGTTCTTGGTCGCCTCCCTGACCAATGACCTTCTCCCCTGATTGCTCAGTTTGGCCGGGCGGCCGGCTCTAGGAAGAGTCTTGGTGGTTCCAAACTTCTTCCATTTAAGAATGATGTTCTTGGGGAGCTTCGATGCTACAGACATTTTTTGGTACCCTTCCCCAAATCTGTACTTCGACTCAATCCTGTCTCGGCGCTCAAACGACAATTTCTTCAACTTCATGGCTTGGTTTTTGCTCTGACATGCGATGTCAACTATATGACCTTATATAGACAGGTGTGTGCTTTTCCAAATCATGTCCAATCAATTGAATTTACAACAGGTGGACTCCAATCAAGTTGTAGAAGCATCTCAAGGATGATCAATGGAAACAGGATGCACCTGAGCTCAATGCCAGGTCTCATAGCAATGGGTCTGAATTACTTGTGTAAATAAGGGGTATTGTGATGTCATTATGGGGTATTGTGATGTCATTATAGGGCTATTGTGATGTCATTATGGGGTATTGTGATGTCATTATGGGGTATTGTGATGTCATTATGGGGTATTGTGATGTCATTATGGGGGTATTGTGATGTCATTATGGGGTATTGTGATGTCATTATGGGGTATTGTGATGTCATTATAGGGGTATTGTGATGTCATTATAGGGGTATTGTGATGTCATTATGGGGTATTGTGATGTCATTATGGGGGTATTGTGATGTCATTATGGGGTATTGTGATGTCATTATGGGGTATTGTGATGTCATTATAGGGGTATTGTGATGTCATTATGGGGTATTGTGATGTCATTATGGGGTATTGTGATGTCATTATGGGGGTATTGTGATGTCATTATGGGGTATTGTGATGTCATTATGGGGGTATTGTGATGTCATTATGGGGTATTGTGATGTCATTATGGGGTATTGTGATGTCATTATGGGGGTATTGTGATGTCATTATGGGGTATTGTGATGTCATTATGGGGTATTGTGATGTCATTATAGGGGTATTGTGATGTCATTATAGGGGTATTGTGATGTCATTATGGGGTATTGTGATGTCATTATGCGGGTATTGTGATGTCATTATGGGGTATTGTGATGTCATTATGGGGTATTGTGATGTCATTATAGGGGTATTGTGATGTCATTATGGGGTATTGTGATCTCATTATGGGGTATTGTGATGTCATTATAGGGGTATTGTGATGTCATTATGGGGTATTGTGATCTCATTATAGGGGTATTGTGATGTCATTATGGGGTATTGTGATCTCATTATGGGGTATTGTGATGTCATTATGGGATATTGTGATGTCATTATAGGGGTATTGTGATCTCATTATAGGGGTATTGTGATGTCATTATGGGGTATTGTGATCTCATTATGGGGTATTGTGATGTCATTATGGGGTATTGTGATGCCATTATGGGATATTGTGATGTCATTATGGGGTATTGTGCATAGAGTGATGAGGGTATTGTGATGTCATTATAGGGGTATTGTGCATAGAGTGATGAGGGTATTGCGATCTCATTATAGGGGTATTGAGATGTCATTATGGGGTATTGTGATGTCATTATGGGGTATTGTGATGTCATTATAGGGGTATTGTGATGTCATTATGGGGTATTGTGATGTCATTATGGGGTATTGTGCATAGAGTGATGAGGGTATTGTGATGTCATTATAGGGGTATTGTGCATAGAGTGATGAGGGTATTGTGATGTCATTATAGGGGTATTGTGCATAGAGTGATGAGGGTATTGTGATGTCATTATAGGGGTATTGTGCATAGAGTGATGAGGGTATTGTGATGTCATTATAGGGGTATTGTGCATAGAGTGATGAGGGTATTGTGATGTCATTATAGGGGTATTGTGCATAGAGTGATGAGGGTATTGTGATGTCATTATAGGGGTATTGTGCATAGAGTGATGAGGGTATTGTGATGTCATTATAGGGGTATTGTGCATAGAGTGATGAGGGTATTGTGATGTCATTATGGGGTATTGTGCATAGAGTGATGAGGGTATTGTGATGTCATTATAGGGGTATTGTGCATAGAGTGATGAGGGTATTGTGATGTCATTATAGGGGTATTGTGCATAGAGTGATGAGGGTATTGTGATGTCATTATAGGGGTATTGTGCATAGAGTGATGAGGGTATTGTGATGTCATTATAGGGGTATTGTGCATAGAGTGATGAGGGTAATTTAAAAAAATCCATTTTAGAACAAGGTAACAAAATGTGGAAAAAGTCAAGGGGTCTGAATACTTTTCAAATGCACCGTACAATAGACTACAGTTTGGAATATAGAACTTAATAACGTAGACTTGTGAAATAATCCATAATATATTTGTCATTCCTCTGAAAATCCCCAATATCCTGTGTGTTTATTAAACGTGCCGACATGCTTGCCGTGTGCAGGGGGTCTGTTCTTCGCCAAGCCCATGCGCTCCAGAGGTTACGTTACCATGCTGGACCCTTTCCAGCAGAAGTATGGGAAGAGGATGGGTGGTCTGCTCTTCATACCTGCTCTAATGGGAGAGATCTTCTGGTCGGCGGCCATTTTATCTGCTCTGGGTAAGTTATTATCAATGATGTTACAGCGCGGTGGTGATCTCTGTCTGTGTTGTTACTATCTCTGACCAGGTCCCTGTCTGTCTGTTCCTCTAGGAGCCACGTTGAGTGTGATCATAGACATAAACATCAAGATGTCTGTGGTGATCTCTGCCTGCATTGCGATCTTCTACACGTTAGTCGGAGGTCTGTATTCTGTAGCCTACACCGACGTGGTGCAACTCTTCTGTATCTTCCTGGGACTGGTGAGACACTCGGCCCGGACCACTTATTTCAGCTGGACTTCATTTTGCTTTGGGAGTTTGTGCTTTTTTGGGGGACCATTCCGTTGGGTTCCATTGTAGCTGAAACATTTGAAAGGATTTGAGAAGGAATAGGCACAACTCTTACTATTAAAAACATGATTCTATATTTCTACGACTATTAAAAACATGATTCTATATTTCTACGACTAGTAAAAACATGATTCTATATTTCTACAATTATTAAAAACATGATTCTATATTTCTACGACTAGTAAAAACATGATTCTATATTTCTACGACTAGTAAAAACATGATTCTATATTTCTACGACTAGTAAAAACATGATTCTATATTTCTACGACTATTAAAAACATGATTCTATATTTCTACAACTATTTAAAACATGATTCTATATTTCTATGACTATTTAAAACGTGACATTCCGGCTTTAGCAGTGTGGGTTTGACCCAGGGTTGATGTGTCTCTGCCTCTGTGGGTTTGACCCACAGGGTTGATGTGTCTCTGCCTCTGTGGGTTTGACCCACAGGGTTGATGTGTCTCTGCCTCTGTGGGTTTGACCCACAGGGTTGATGTGTCTCTGCCTCTGTGGGTTTGACCCACAGGGTTGATGTGTCTCTGCCTCTGTGTCAGTGGGTTTCAGTGCCGTTCGCACTGAATAACCCGGCGGTGTCTGACATCAAGATCAGTGCAGTGAAGGAGATCTACCAAGCTCCCTGGAAGGGAAACATCAAGAGAGAAGACACCTGGGTCTGGATAGACAACTTCTGTCTGCTGGTACGTACAGTACTGGATAGGACTGGTTCTGGAAAGGACTGGGTCTGGATAGGACTGGGTCTGGATAGGACTGGGTCTGGATAGGACTGGGTCTGGATAGGACTGGATAGGACTGGGTCTGGATAGGACAGTGAAGGAGATCTACCAAGCTCCCTGGAAGGGAAACATCAAGAGAGAAGACACCTGGGTCTGGATAGACAACTTCTGTCTGCTGGTACGTACAGTACTGGATAGGACTGGGTCTGGATAGGACTGGTTCTGGATAGGACTGGGTCTGGATAGGACTGGTTCTGGATATGACTGGTTCTGGATAGGACTGGTTCTGGAAAGGACTGGGTCTGGTTCTGGATAGGACTGGTTCTGGATAGGACTGGGTCTGGATAGGACTGGGTCTCGATAAGACTGGGTCTGGATAGGACTGGTTCTGGATAAGACTGGGTCTCGATAAGACTGGGTCTGGATAGGACTGGTTCTGGATAAGACTGGGTCTGGATAGGACTGGATAGGACTGGGTCTGAATAGGACTGGGTCTGGATAGGACTGGGTCTGGATAGGACTGGTTCTGGAAAGGACTGGGTCTGGTTCTGGATAGGACTGGTTCTGGATAGGACTGGGTCTGGATAGGACTGGGTCTCGATTAGACTGGGTCTGGATAGGACTGGGTCTGGATAGGACTGGGTCTCGATAAGACTGGGTCTGGATAGGACTGGTTCTAGATAAGACTGGGTCTCGATAAGACTGGGTCTGGATAGGACTGGTTCTGGATAAGACTGGGTCTGGATAGGACTGGATAGGACTGGGTCTGAGTAGGACTGGGTCTGGATAAGACTGGGTCTGGATAGGACTGGGTCTGGATAGGACTGGTTCTGGAAAGGACTGGGTCTGGTTCTGGATAGGACTGGTTCTGGATAGGACTGGGTCTGGATAGGACTGGGTCTCGATAAGACTGGGTCTGGATAGGACTGGGTCTGGATAGGACTGGGTCTCGATAAGACTGGGTCTGGATAGGACTGGTTCTGGATAAGACTGGGTCTCGATAAGACTGGGTCTGGATAGGACTGGTTCTGGATAAGACTGGGTCTGGATAGGACTGGATAGGACTGGGTCTGAATAGGACTGGGTCTGGATAAGACTGGGTCTGGATAGGACTGGGTCTGGATAGGACTGGTTCTGGAAAGGACTGGTTCTGGTTCTGGATAGGACTGGTTCTGGATAGGACTGGGTCTGGATAGGACTGGGTCAGGATAGGACTGGGTCTCGATAAGACTGGGTCTGGATAGGACTGGGTCTGGATAGGACTGGGTCTGGATAAGACTGGGTCTGGATAGGACTGGGTCTGAATAGGACTGGGTCTGGATAAGACTGGGTCTGGATAAGACTGGGTCTCGATAAGACTGGGTCTGGATAGGACTGGGTCTGGATAGGACTGGGTCTGGATAAGACTGGGTCTGGATAGGACTGGATAGGACTGGGTCTGAATAGGACTGGGTCTGGATAAGACTGGGTCTGGATAGGACTGGGTCTGGATAGGACTGGTTCTGGAAAGGACTGGTTCTGGTTCTGGATAGGACTGGTTCTGGATAGGACTGGGTCTGGATAGGACTGGGTCTGGATAGGACTGGATAGGACTGGGTCTGGATAGGACTGGGTCTGGATAGGACTGGGTCTGGATAGGACTGGTTCTGGATAGGACTGGGTCTGGATAGGACTGGGTCTGGATAGGACTGAGGACTGGGTCTGGATAGGACTGGGTCTGGATAGGACTGGATAGGACTGGGTCTGGATAGGACAGTGAAGGAGATCTACCAAGCTCCCTGGAAGGGAAACATCAAGAGAGAAGACACCTGGGTCTGGATAGACAACTTCTGTCTGCTGGTACGTACAGTACTGGATAGGACTGGTTCTGGAAAGGACTGGGTCTGGATAGGACTGGGTCTGGATAGGACAGTGAAGGAGATCTACCAAGCTCCCTGGAAGGGAAACATTTACATACATTTACATTTAAGTCATTTAGCAGACGCTCTTATCCAGAGCGACTTACAAATTGGTGCATTCACCTTATGACCTCCAGTGGAACAGTAGTGCATCTAAATCTTTTCAGGGGGAGGGGGGGTGAGAGGGATTACTTTATCCTATCCTAGGTATTCCTTAAAGAGGTGGGGTTTCAGGTGTCTCCGGAAGGTGGTGATTGACTCCGCTGTCCTGGCGTCGTGAGGGAGTTTGTTCCACCATTGGGGGGCCAGAGCAGCGAACAGTTTTGACTGGGCTGAGCGGGAACTGTACTTCCTCAGTGGTAGGGAGGCGAGCAGGCCAGAGGTGGATGAACGCAGTGCCCTTGTTTGGGTGTAGGGCCTGATCAGAGCCTGGAGGTACTGAGGTGCCGTCCCCCTCACAGCTCCGTAGGCAAGCACCATGGTCTTGTAGCGGATGCGAGCTTCAACTGGAAGCCAGTGGAGGGAGCGGAGGAGCGGGGTGACGTGAGAGAACTTGGGAAGGTTGAACACCAGACGGGCTGCGGCGTTCTGGATGAGTTGTAGGGGTTTAATGGCACAGGCAGGGAGCCCAGCCAACAGCGAGTTGCAGTAATCCAGACGGGAGATGACAAGTGCCTGGATTAGGACCTGCGCCGCTTCCTGTGTGAGGCAGGGTCGTACTCTGCGGATGTTGTAGAGCATGAACCTACAGGAACGGGCCACCGCCTTGATGTTAGTTGAGAACGACAGGGTGTTGTCCAGGATCACGCCAAGGTTCTTAGCGCTCTGGGAGGAGGACACAATGGAGTTGTCAACCGTGATGGCGAGATCATGGAACGGGCAGTCCTTCCCCGGGAGGAAGAGCAGCTCCGTCTTGCCGAGGTTCAGCTTGAGGTGGTGATCCGTCATCCACACGGATATGTCTGCCAGACATGCAGAGATGCGATTCGCCACCTGGTCATCAGAAGGGGGAAAGGAGAAGATTAATTGTGTGTCGTCTGCATAGCAATGATAGGAGAGACCATGTGAGGTTATGACAGAGCCAAGTGACTTGGTGTATAGCGAGAATAGGAGAGGGCCTAGAACAGAGCCCTGGGGGACACCAGTGGTGAGAGCACGTGGTGTGGAGACGGATTCTCGCCACGCCACCTGGTAGGAGCGACCTGTCAGGTAGGACGCAATCCAGCGTGGGCCGCGCCGGAGATGCCCAACTCGGAGAGGGTGGAGAGGAGGATCTGATGGTTCACAGTATCGAAGGCAGCCGATAGGTCTAGAAGGATGAGAGCAGAGGAGAGAGAGTTAGCTTTAGCAGTGCGGAGCGCCTCCGTGATACAGAGAAGAGCAGTCTCAGTTGAATGACTAGTCTTGAAACCTGACTGATTTGGATCAAGAAGGTCATTCTGAGAGAGATAGCGGGAGAGCTGGCCAAGGACGGCACGTTCAAGAGTTTTGGAGAGAAAAGAAAGAAGGGATACTGGTCTGTAGTTGTTGACATCGGAGGGATCGAGTGTAGGTTTTTTCAGAAGGGGTGCAACTCTCGCTCTCTTGAAGACGGAAGGGACGTAGCCAGCGGTCAGGGATGAGTTGATAAGGGAGGAGGTCTCCGGAAATGGTCTGGAGAAGAGAGGAGGGGATAGGGTCAAGCGGGCAGGTTGTAGGGCGGCCGGCCGTCACAAGACGCGAGATTTCATCTGGAGAGAGAGGGGAGAAAGAGGTCAGAGCACAGGGTAGGGCAGTGTGAGCAGAACCAGCGGTGTCGTTTGACTTAGCAAATGAGGATCGGATGTCGTCGACCTTCTTTTCAAAATGGTTGACGAAGTCATCTGCAGAGAGGGAGGAGGGGGAGGGGAGGAGGATTCAGGAGGGAGGAGAAGGTTGCAAAGAGCTTCCTAGGGTTAGAGGCAGATGCTTGGAATTTAGAGTGGTAGAAAGTGGCTTTAGCAGCAGAGAGAGAGAAGAGGAAAATGTAGAGAGGAGGGAGTGAAAGGATGTCAGGTCCGCAGGGGAGGGTAGTTTTCCTCCATTTCCGCTCGGCTGCCCGGAGCCCTGTTCTGTGAGCTCGCAATGAGTCGTCGAGCCACGGAGCGGGAGGGGAGGACCGAGCCGGCCTGGAGGATAGGGGACATAGAGAGTCAAAGGATGCAGAAAGGGAGGAGAGGAGGGTTGAGGAGGCAGAATCAGGAGATAGGTTGGAGAAGGTTTGAGCAGAGGGAAGAGATGATAGGATGGAAGAGGAGAGAGTAGCGGGGAGAGAGAGCGAAGGTTGGGACGGCGCGATACCATCCAGTAGGGGCAGTGTGGGAAGTGTTGGATGAGAGCGAGGGAAAAGGATACAAGGTAGTGGTCGGAGACTTGGAGGGGAGTTGCAACGAGGTTAGTGGAAGAACAGCATCTAGTAAAGATGAGGTCGAGCGTATTTCCTGCCTTGTGAGTAGGGGGGGAAGGTGAGAGGGTGAGGTCAAAAGAGGAGAGGAGTGGAAAGAAGGAGGCAGAGAGGAATGAGTCAAAGGTAGGCGTGGGGAGGTTAAAGTCGCCCAGAACTGTGAGAGGTGAGCCGTCCTCAGGAAAGGAGCTTATCAAGGCATCAAGCTCATTGATGAACTCTCCGAGGGAGAGTCAAGAGAGAAGACACCTGGGTCTGGATAGACAACTTCTGTCTGCTGGTACGTACAGTACTGGATAGGACTGGGTCTGGATAGGACTGGTTCTGGATATGACTGGTTCTGGATAGGACTGGTTCTGGAAAGGACTGGGTCTGGTTCTGGATAGGACTGGTTCTGGATAGGACTGGGTCTGGATAGGACTGGGTCTCGATAAGACTGGGTCTGGATAGGACTGGTTCTGGATAAGACTGGGTCTGGATAGGACTGGATAGGACTGGGTCTGAATAGGACTGGGTCTGGATAAGACTGGGTCTGGATAGGACTGGGTCTGGATAGGACTGGGTCTGGAAAGGACTGGGTCTGGTTCTGGATAGGACTGGTTCTGGATAGGACTGGGTCTGGATAGGACTGGGTCTCGATAAGACTGGGTCTGGATAGGACTGGGTCTGGATAGGACTGGGTCTTGATAAGACTGGGTCTGGATAGGACTGGTTCTGGATAAGACTGGGTCTCGATAAGACTGGGTCTGGATAGGACTGGTTCTGGATAAGACTGGGTCTGGATAGGACTGGATAGGACTGGGTCTGAATAGGACTGGGTCTGGATAAGACTGGGTCTGGATAGGACTGGGTCTGGATAGGACTGGTTCTGGATAGGACTGGGTCTGGATAGGACTGGGTCTCGATAAGACTGGGTCTGGATAGGACTGGGTCTGGATAGGACTGGGTCTGGATAGGACTGGATAGGACTGGGTCTGAATAGGACTGGGTCTGGATAAGACTGGGTCTGGATAGGACTGGGTCTGGATAGGACTGGTTCTGGAAAGGACTGGTTCTGGTTCTGGATAGGACTGGTTCTGGATAGGACTGGGTCTGGATAGGACTGGGTCTGGATAGGACTGGGTCTGGATAAGACTGGGTCTGGATAGGACTGGGTCTGGATAGGACTGGGTCTGGATAAGACTGGGTCTGGATAGGACTGGGTCTGAATAGGACTGGGTCTGGATAAGACTGGGTCTGAATAGGGCTGGGTCTGAATAGGACTGGGTCTCGATAAGACTGGGTCTGGATAGGACTGGGTCTGGATAGGACTGGGTCTGGATAGGACTGGATAGGACTGGGTCTGAATAGGACTGGGTCTGGATAAGACTGGGTCTGGATAGGACTGGGTCTGGATAGGACTGGGTCTGGATAAGACTGGGTCTGGATAGGACTGGGTCTGGATAAGACGGGGTCTGGATAGGACTGGGTCTGGATAGGACTGGGTCTGGATAAGACGGGGTCTGGATAGGACTGGGTCTGGATAAGACTGGGTCTGGATAGGACTGGGTCGGGATAAGACTGGTTCTGGAAAAGACTGGTTCTGTCTGCTGGTACGTACAGAACTGGATAAGACTGGGTCTGGATAAGACTGGTTCTGTCTGCTGGTACGTACATAAGTGGATAAGACTGGGTCTGACTGAATGAATTCACAATCTCCTCTCTGTGTTCTAGATGAATTCACTATCTCCTCTTTCTATTCTAGATGAATTCACTATCTCCTCTTTCCATTCTAGATGAATTCACTATCTTCTCTCTGTGTTCTAGATGAATTCACTATCTCCTCTTTGTGTTCTAGATGAATTCACTATCTCCTCTCTGTGTTCCAGATGTTGGGGGGGATTCCCTGGCAGGTCTATTTTCAACGGGTTCTCTCTGCCTCTTCAGCTACGTACGCCCAGGTGCTCTCGTTCATCGCCGCTGCAGGGTGCCTGGTCATGGCCGTGCCCTCAGTAATGATCGGGGCTATAGGGGCCTCCACAGGTGAGACACACACACACACACACACCTGGGGTACAGTTCCTTTATGTATGAGCGGTTAGGACATGTCGTTCTGATCTACAGTTGTTAGTTGTTTTCCTAACATTTCCAAACGTCTGATTGAGAGTTCCTCATCTGGTAGCCTAATGATGACACATATTCCAGAGGTATGTCCCCCTGCTGGGCATGGGGGGGGTCCGGGGGACACCTCAGGGTGTAACCATGTTCCCCTCAGATCTCTGGAAAGCTCCTAAAAAACATCAGCAGCTGGTCCCTTCATCCATTATGGAGGATCGTTCTCAACCTCTCTCTCTCCGTCTCTCTCCGTCTCTCTCTCTCTCCCCCTCTCTCTCTCTCTCTCTCTCTCTCTCTGTCTCTCTCCGTCTCTCTCTCTCTCCCCCTCTCTCTCTCTCTCTGTCTCTCTCCGTCTCTCTCTCTCCCCCTCCCTCTCTCTCTCTCTCTCTCTCTCTCTCTGTCTCTCTCTCTCCCCCTCCCTCTCTCTCTCTCCATCTCTCAATCTCTCTGCGTCTCTCAATCTCTCTCTCTCTCTCCGTCTCTCTCTCTCTCTCTCTCCGTCTCTCTCCCTCTGTCTCTCTCCGTCTCCCTCTCTCTCTCCCTCTGTCTCTCTCTCCCTCTGTCTCTCTCTCTCTCTCTCTCTCTCTCTCTCTCTCTCTCTCTCTCTCTGTCCATCTCTCCGTTTACTACTGTGAACTTTGTAAATATTACATCTGAGGAGAAGCAGAAGGGACTGAAATAGGTTTGATCTCCAGGTTTTAACTCCAGCATCAAAGTCCTGCTGAATCACTGTCTGTACACTCAGTGACAGAGTCAGGAATGGGAAGTGAAATGCTACGTTAAGAGGTGATATATAGTTACAGTAGGACTACGTCCAGTGACGGGAGAAAAATTTTACATTAAGGGGTGATATATAGTTACAGTAGGACTACGTGAGGTGAAATGCTACGTTAAGGGGTGATATATAGTTACAGTAGGACTATGTGAGGTGAAATGCTACGTTAAGGGATGATATATAGTTACAGTAGGACTACGTCCAGTGACGGGAGGAAAAATGTTACATTAAGGGGTGATATATAGTTACAGTAGGACTACGTGAGGTGAAATGCTACGTTAAGGGGTGATATATAGTTACAGTAGGACTACGTCCAGTGACGGGAGGAAAAATGTTACATTAAGGGGTGATATATAGTTACAGTAGGACTACGTGAGGTGAAATGCTACGTTAAGGGGTGATATATAGTTACAGTAGGACTACGTGAGGTGACGGGAGGTGAAATGCTACGTTAAGGGGTGATATATAGTTACAGTAGGACTACGTGAGGTGAAATGCTACGTTAAGGGGTGCTATATAGTTACAGTAGGACTACGTGAGGTGACGGGAGGTGAAATGCTACGTTAAGGGGTGATATATAGTTACAGTAGGACTACGTGAGGTGAAATGCTACGTTAAGGGGTGATATATAGTTACAGTAGAACTACATCCAGTGACGGGAGGTGAAATGCTACGTTAAGGGGTGATATATAGTTACAGTAGAACTACGTGAGGTGAAGTGCTACGTTAAGGGGTGATATATAGTTACAGTAGGACTACGTGAGGTGAAATGCTACGTTAAGGGGTGATATATAGTTACAGTAGGACTACATCCAGTGACGGGAGGTGAAATGCTACGTTAAGGGGTGATGTATAGTTACAGTAGGACTACGTGAGGTGACGGGAGGTGAAATGCTACGTTAAGGGATGATATATAGTTACAGTAGGACTACGTCCAGTGACGGGAGGTGAAATGCTACGTTAAGGGATGATATATAGTTACAGTAGGACTACGTCCAGTGACGGGAGGTGAAATGCTACGTTAAGGGGTGATATATAGTTACAGTAGGACTACGTCCAGTGACGGGAGGTGAAATGCTACGTTAAGGGATGATATATAGTTACAGTAGGACTACGTCCAGTGACGGGAGGTGAAATGCTACGTTAAGGGATGATATATAGTTACAGTAGGACTACGTCCAGTGACGGGAGGTGAAATGCTACGTTAAGGGGTGATATATAGTTACAGTAGGACTACGTGAGGTGACGGGAGGTGAAATGCTACGTTAAGGGATGATATATAGTTACAGTAGGACTACGTCCAGTGACGGGAGGTGAAATGCTACGTTAAGGTGTGATATATAGTTACAGTAGGACTACGTCCAGTGACGGGAGGTGAAATGCTACGTTAAGGGGTGATATATAGTTACAGTAGGACTACGTCCAGTGATGGGAGGTGAAATGCTACGTTAAGGGATGATATATAGTTACAGTAGGACTACGTGAGGTGACGGGAGGTGAAATGCTACGTTAAGGGGTGAAGTATAGTTACAGTAGGACTACGTGAGGTGAAATGCTACGTTAGGGGTGATATATAGTTACAGTAGGACTACGTGAGGTGAAATGCTACGTTAAGGGGTGATATATAGTTACAGTAGGACTACATCCAGTGACGGGAGGTGAAATGCTACGTTAAGGGGTGATGTATAGTTACAGTAGGACTACGTGAGGTGAAATGCTACGTTAAGGGGTGATATATAGTTACAGTAGGACTACGTGAGGTGACTGGAGGTGAAATTCTACGTTAAGGGATGATATATAGTTACAGTAGGACTACGTCCAGTGACGGGAGGTGAAATGCTACGTTAAGGGGTGATATATAGTTACAGTAGGACTACGTGAGGTGACGGGAGGTGAAATGCTACGTTAAGGGGTGATATATAGTTACAGTAGAACAGACAATCTGACATGACTGTTTATCATCATGTATAAAGCTGCAGTAGTGTTGTTCTGTTATGGAGGTTCCACATTGGTCCTTCTAACCTGACACACGAGTTCTTAGACACGGTTGTAGTTCTTTAGTGGGTTCCTTTGACCACTGTTCTTCCACAGTTGTAGTTCTTAGGTAGGTTCCTTTGACCGCTGTTCTCCGACAGTTGTAGTTCTTAGGTAGGTTCCTTTGACCACTGTTCTTCCACAGTTGTAGTTCTTTAATGGGTTCCTTTGACCACTGTTCTTCCACAGTTGTAGTTCTTTAGTGGGTTCCTTTGACCGCTGTTCTTCCACAGTTGTAGTTCTTTAGTGGGTTCCTTTGAACGCTGTTCTTCCACAGTTGTAGTTCTTTAGTGGGTTCCTTTGACCGCTGTTCTTCCACAGTTGTAGTTCTTTAGTGGGTTCCTTTGACCGATGTTCTTCCACAGTTGTAGTTCTTTAGTGGGTTCCTTTGACCGATGTTCTTCCACAGTTGTAGTTCTTCGGTAGGTTCCTTAGTTTGACCACTGTCTACATGTGTTTTCTGGTTCTAAGTTCTAAGTTCTTGGTTCTGGGTTCTTGACTGTTTTGTGTACTGTTCCTCATGTTCCTCAGACTAGAACCAGCTGTGGTTCCAGGTTCCAAACGGTATGTTGTGTTCCTCAGACTAGAACCAGAGAAAGGCGGTCCTTTAGATTCAGCTGTGGTTCCAGGTTCCAAACGGTATGTTCTGTTCCTGGTGTTCCTCAGACTGGAACCAGAGAAAGGCAGTCCTTTAGATTGAGCTGTGGTTCCAGGTTCCAAACAGTATGTTGTTCCTGGTGTTCCTCAGACTGGAACCAGACTGCGTATGGACCTGTACCTCCCAAGGAGAGGGACCAGGCAGACATGATATTACCCATAGTCCTCCAGTACCTCTGTCCTCCCTTCGTCTCCTTCTTCGGCCTGGGGGCGGTCTCTGCTGCCGTGATGTCATCCGCCGACTCCTCCATCCTATCAGCTAGCTCCATGTTCGCTCGGAACATCTACCAGCTGGCTTTCCGCCAATCGGTGAGTTGGGAAGAGGGGCGGGACTAAAAAAAACACCACTTACCACTTCCTGTTCACAAAATATCTGAACTTCATAGGAGCATTTGAGCCACTGTTCTCTGTGTTGTGTGTGTAACGTTGTACCCTTCCCCCCAGGCATCGGACACCGAGATCGTGTGGGTGATGCGTGTCACCATCTTTGTGTTCGGCGGCCTGGCCACGGCGATGGCGTTGCTAACGGGGACGGTGTACGGGCTGTGGTACCTGAGCTCCGACCTGGTCTACGTTATCATCTTCCCTCAGCTCATCTCCGTTCTCTTCGTCAAGGGAACCAACACGTACGGCTCCGTCGCCGCTTACGTCTTTGGTCTGATCCTGAGGATCGGAGGAGGGGAACCCTACCTCTCACTACCCCCCTTCATCTACTACCCCGGCTGGCAGATAGAGGACCGGATCCATCATCTGACTGGAGAGGTGGAACACATCGTGGTGCAGAAGTTCCCGTTTAAGACAGTCTCCATGTTGGCCTCCTTCCTGGGCAACGTGGCTTTCTCCTACCTGGCCAAGTATCTTTTCGAGAGCGGCAAGTTGTTGCCCAAGTATGACTTCCTGGACGCGGTGTTGGCCCAGCACAGCATAGAGAACATGGACAAGACCACGTTGGTCAACCGTAACACCATCGCGCTGTCTGAGATGGCGACTGTCAAACCACGGCTCAGCGTTCAACTGGCGGCTACGTTCACTCGCAGAGACACTCTGGCTGAGGAGGACTCGAGTCCCGAAGACAGCCCCAACCACGAGACCCTGGACTAAACCCCGGACCTTGAACCTTGAACGTAAAGAGACTAAAGAGAGGACTGAAATGACAAAGACTGAAATACACATTTTGACTCGTTTGATATTTAACCATTTTGATTTGATCCCCATCACGGCCAAGTGAGTTATGGAGATGGAACAGAATAGAGATAATGCCATCCTATTGGGGCGGCAGGGTAGCCTGGTGCTTAGAGCGTTGGACTAGTAAACGAAAGGTTGCAAGATCGGATCCCCCGAGCTGATAAGGTAAAAAAAATCTGTCGTTCTGCCCCCTGAACCAGGTAGTTAACCCCACTGTTCCTAGGCCATCATTGTAAATAAGATTTTGTTCTTAAGCTGACTTGCCTCGTTAAATAAGGTTCAAATAAGAGGACATTATGAAGATGGAACAGAATAAATGGCACGGAGATAAGAGGACATCATGAAGATGGAACAGAATAAATGGCACGGAGATAAGAGGACATTATGAAGATGGAACAGAATAAATGGCACGGAGATAAGAGGACATTATGAAGATGGAACAGAATAAATGGCACGGAGATAAGAGGACATCATGAAGATGGAACAGAATAAATGGCACGGAGATAAGAGGACATTATGAAGATGGAACAGAATAAATGGCACGGAGATAAGAGGACATTATGAAGATGGAACAGAATAAATGGCACGGAGATAAGAGGACATTATGAAGATGGAACAGAATAAATGGCACGGAGATAAGAGGACATTATGAAGATGGAACAGAATAAATGGCAAGGAGATAAGAGGACATTATGAAGATGGAACAGAATAAATGGCACGGAGATAAGAGGACATTATGAAGATGGAACAGAATAAATGGCACGGAGATAAGAGGACATCATGAAGATGGAACAGAATAAATGGCACGGAGATAAGAGGACATCATGAAGATGGAACAGAATAAATGGCAAGGAGATAAGAGGACATCATGAAGATGGAACAGAATAAATGGCACGGAGATAAGAGGACATCATGTAGATGGAACAGAATAAATGGCAAGGAGATAAGAGGACATCATGAAGATGGAACAGAATAAATGGCAAGGAGATAAGAGGACATCATGAAGATGGAACAGAATAAATGGCACGGAGATAAGAGGACATCATGAAGATGGAACAGAATAAATGGCACGGAGATAAGAGGACATCATGAAGATGGAACAGAATAAATGGCACGGAGATAAGAGGACATCCTTGGCTCAGTGTCCTTGACATAAGAGACCAGACTAATGTTGCTGCTGAATGTGTGTCACCAGTGGAGTCTGTGATGAAATGACCGCGGGTGATATAAAAGCAGTAATCCTATTGGACATGAACAGAGACTTAAAAAAAAAAAACGACATTTTTGATCCAATAGAAATGGTTTTGAGCCAAAATGGACAGACAGCTTACAGATGTAATGCGGATGAGTATAAAGATTACAATAGTTTGTCACTGTTATTTTAGTTACAAACAGCAACACTTACATCTTTAATTTGACTGATGAATTAAGTTTTGGTCTGAATGGGATGTGTAATGTTCTGAGACGTATCGTAGAAAGATAAACATCTCTAATCACATAAGCAGACGGACAATAATCAATACAGGACTACTGGGTTATTTCTAAAGGCCTGTCTATGTACAGCCTTACTGGGTTATTACTAAAGGCCTTACTGGGTTATTACTAAAGGCCCTACTGGGTTATTACTAAAGGCCCTACTGGGTTATTACTAAAGGCCCTACTGGGTTATTACTAAAGGCCTTACTGGGTTATTACTAAAGGCCCAAGGCCTGTCTATGTACAGCCTTACTGGGTTATTACTAAAGGCCTTACTGGGTTATTACTAAAGGCCCTACTGGGTTATTACTAAAGGCCCTACTGGGTTATTACTAAAGGCCTACTGTCTATTACTAAAGGCCCTACTGGGTAAAGGGCCTACTGGGTTATTACTAAAGGCCTGTCTATATACAGCCTGGGTTATTACTAAAGGCCCTACTGGGTTATTACTAAAGGCCCTACTGGGTTATTACTAAAGGCCTTACTGGGTTATTACTAAAAGCCCTACTGGGTTATTACTAAAGGCCCTACTGGGTTATTACTAAAGGGCCCTACTGGGTTATTACTAAAGGCCCTACTGGGTTATTACTAAAGGCCCTACTGGGTTATTACTAAAGGCCCTACTGGGTTATTACTAAAGGCCCAAGGGGTTAGCCTTACTAAAAAGGCCCTACTGGGTTATTACTAAAGGCCCTACTGGGTTATTACTAAAGGCCCTACTGGGTTATTACTAAAGGCCCTACTGGGTTATTACTAAGGCCCTACTGGGTTATTACCCTACTGGGTTATTACTAAAGGCCCTACTGGGTTATTACTAAAGGCCCTACTGGGTTATTACTAAAGGCCTGTCTATTACTAAAGGCCTTACTGGGTTATTACTAAAGGCCCTACTGGGTTATTACTAAAGGCCCTACTGGGTTATTACTAAAGGCCCTACCTTACTGGGTTATTACTAAAGGCCCTACTGGGTTATTACTAAAGGCCTACTGGGTTATTACTAAAGGCCCTACTGGGTTATTACTAAAGGCCCTACTGGGTTATTACTAAAGGCCCCCTACTGGGTTATTACTAAGGCCCTACTGGGTTATTACTAAAGGCCTTACTGGGTTATTACTAAAGGCCCTACTGGGTTATTAAGGCCCTACTGGGTTATTACTAAAGGCCCTACTGGGTTATTACTAAAGGCCCTACTGGGTTATTACTAAAGGCCCTACTGGGTTATTACTAAAGGCCCAAGGGTTATATATACAGCCTACTGGGTTATTACTAAAGGCCTTACTGGGTTATTACTAAAGGCCCTACTGGGTTATTACTAAAGGCCCTACTGGGTTATTACTAAAGGCCCTACTGGGTTATTACTAAAGGCCCTACTGGGTTATTACTAAAGGCCCTACTGGGTTATTACTAAAGGCCCTACTGGGTTATTACTAAAAGCCCTACTGGGTTATTACTAAAGGCCCTACTGGGTTATTACTAAAGGCCTTACTGGGTTATTACTAAAGGCCCCTACTGGGTTATTACTAAAGGCCTACTGGGTTATTACTAAAAGGCCCTACTGGGTTATTACTAAAGGCCCTACTGGGTTATTACTAAAGGCCCTACTGGGTTATTACTAAAGGCCCTACTGGGTTATTACTAAAGGCCCTACTGGGTTATTACTAAAGGCCCTACTGGGTTGTCTATAAAGGCCTACTGGGTTATTACTAAAGGCCCTACTGGGTTGTCTAAAGGCCTACTGGGTTATTACTAAAGGCCCTACTGGGTTATTACTAAAGGCCTACTGGGTTATTACTAAAGGCCCTACTGGGTTATTACTAAAGGCCTACTGGGTTATTACTAAAGGCCCTACTGGGTTATTACTAAAGGCCCCTGGGTTATTACTAAAGGCCCTACTGGGTTATTACTAAAGGCCCTACTGGGTTATTACTAAAGGCCCTACTGGGTTATTACCCTACTGGGTTATTACTAAAGGCCCTACTGGGTTATTACTAAAGGCCTACTGGGTTATTACTAAAGGGTTATTACTAAAGGCCCTACTGGGTTATTACTAAAGGCCCTACTGGGTTATTACTAAAGGGCCTACTGGGTTATTACTAAAGGCCTTACCTAAAGGCCCTACTGGGTTATTACTAAAGGCCCTACTGGGTTATTACTAAAGGCCTTACTGGGTTATTACTAAAGGCCCTACTGGGTTATTACTAAAGGCCCTACTGGGTTATTACTAAAGGCCCTACTGGGTTATTACTAAAGGCCCTACTGGGTTATTACTAAAGGCCCTACTGGGTTATTACTAAAGGCCCTACTGGGTTATTACTAAAGGCCCTACTGGGTTATTACTAAAGGCCCTACTGGGTTATTACTAAAGGCCCTGGGTTATTACTAAAGGCCTTACTGGGTTATTACTAAAGGCCCTACTGGGTTATTACTAAAGGCCCCTGGGTTATTACTAAAGGCCCTACTGGGTTATTACTAAAGGCCCTGGGTTATTACTAAAGGCCCTACTGGGTTATTACTAAAGGGCCTACTGGGTTATTACTAAAGGCCCTACTGTTATTACTAAAGGCCCTACTGGGTTATTACTAAAGGCCCTACTGGGTTATTACTAAAGGCCCTACTGGGTTATTACTAAAGGCCTACTGGGTTATTACTAAAGGCCCTACTGGGTTATTCTAAAGGGCCTACTGGGTTATTTAAAGGCCCAGTCCAAAATGGGTTATTACTAGGGCCTACTGTTATTACTAAAGGTCATTACTAAAGGCCTTACTGGGTTATTACTAAAGGCCCTACTGTTTTGTGTGGCCCTACTGTTATTACTAAATCTGGGTTATTATAATATAATAGTACTCAAATATGTATATCTGTATATAATATATAATATAATAGTAATATGTGTCTCTGTATATAATATAATATAATATGTATATCTGTATATAATATAATAGTAATAATATGTATATCTGTATATAATATAATATGTATATCTTATATAATATAAAGTAATATGTGTCTCTGTATATAATATAATAGTAATATGTGTCTCTGTATATAATATATAATAATAATATGTGTTTGTATATAATGTGAAGAAATACATTTTAGACAGATGATGCTGGTAGAAGTTATATATCAGAGACCCTTACTAAATCTGTATTTATTTTTGATGTCTTAAAAAGAAACAACGCTGAAATTGAATAAATTATATTATTTAAACAAGTTAATGTCTAATGTTTTAGTTGTTGCGCTGTCGTTATAGAAAATAGTCCTACATCAACATGTTCTCATGGGAATGTGGATTTTCAGGCGACACACGGTCCAGTTTAGTGTATCTGCATACAGTAGTTTATCATCAGGCCTTGTTTGAAAAAAAAATGTTCCTGTTTTTGCTAATGTTTTAGTTGTTTGTCATTTTCCCGTCTGACATCACAATGAACCCTCCCAGCCTCCCAATCACAGCTCTCTGTTGCTCTTCTCTCTCAGGGACATGTTTTAAAATGGAGAGAGAGAGAGAGAGACCGTCTGACATCACAATGAACCCTCCCAGCCTCCCAATCACAGCTCTCTGTTGCTCTTCTCTCTCAGGGACATGTTTTAAAATGGGGAGAGAGAGAGACCGTCTGACATCACAATGAACCCTCCCAGCCTCCCAATCACAGCTCTGTTGCTCTTCACTCTCAGAGGAGATGTTTTAAAATGGTGGCCGAAAGGGAGAGAGAGAAGACTCTCTAATGGTTACCCTCCTGTTAACTATAGTCGAGTCCTGTCACTGAAGAGAGAGAGAAGACTAATGGTTACCCTCCTGTTAACTATAGTCAAGTCCTGTCACTGAGGAGACAGATAAGACTCTCTCTAATGGTTACCTTCCTGTTAACTATAGTCTAGTCCTGTCACTGAAGAGAGAGAGAAGACTAATGGTTACCCTCCCGTTAACTATAGTCTAGTCCTGTCACTGAAGAGAGAGAGAAGACTAATGGTTACCCTCCCGTTAACTATAGTCGAGTCCTGTCACTGAAGAGAGAGAGAAGACTAATGGTTACCCTCCTGTTAACTATAGTCAAGTCCTGTCACTGAGGAGACAGATAAGACTCTCTCTAATGGTTACCTTCCTGTTAACTATAGTCTAGTCCTGTCACTGAAGAGAGAGAGAAGACTAATGGTTACCCTCCCGTTAACTATAGTCTAGTCCTGTCACTGAAGAGAGAAGACTAATGGTTACCCTCCTGTTAACTATAGTCTAGTCCTGTCACTGAAGAGAGAGAGAAGACTAATGGTTACCCTCCTGTTAACTATAGTCTAGTCCTGTCACTGAGGAGAGAGAGAAGACTAATGGTTACCCTCCTGTTAACTATAGTCTAGTCCTGTCACAGAGGAGAGAGAGAAGACTAATGGTTACCCTCCTGTTAACTATAGTCTAGTCCTGTCACTGAGGAGAGAGAGAAGACTAATGGTTACCCTCCTGTTAACTATAGTCTAGTCCTGTCACTGAGGAGAGAGAGAAGACTAATGGTTACCCTCCTGTTAACTATAGTCTAGTCCTGCCACTGAGGAGAGAGAGAAGACTAATGGTTACCCTCCTGTTAACTATAGTCTAGTCCTGTCACTGAGGAGAGAGAGAAGACTAATGGTTACTCTCCTGTTAACTATAGTCTAGTCCTGTCACTGAGGAGAGAGAGAAGACTAATGGTTACCCTCCTGTTAACTATAGTCTAGTCCTGTCACCGAGGAGAGAGAGAAGACTAATGGTTACCCTCCTGTTAACTATAGTCTAGTCCTGTCACTGAGGAGAGAGAGAAGACTAATGGCTACCCTCCTGTTAACTATAGTCAAGTCCTGTCACTGAGGAGAGAGAGAAGACTAATGGTTACCCTCCTGTTAACTATAGTCTAGTCCTGTCACTGAGGAGAGAGAGAAGACTAATGGTTACCCTCCTGTTAACTATAGTCTAGTCCTGTCACTGAGGAGAGAGAGAAGACTAATGGTTACCCTCCTGTTAACTATAGTCTAGTCCTGTCACTGAGGAGAGAGAGAAGACTAATGGCTACCCTCCTGTTAACTATAGTCTAGTCCTGTCACTGAGGAGAGAGAAGACTAATGGCTACCCTCCTGTTAACTATAGTTGAGTCCTGTCACTGAGGAGAGAGAGAAGACTAATGGTTACCCTCCTGTTAACTATAGTCTAGTCCTGTCACTGAGGAGAGAGAGAAGACTAATGGTTACCCTCCTGTTAACTATAGTCTAGTCCTGTCACTGAGGAGAGAAGACTAATGGTTACCCCCCTGTTAACTATAGTCCAGTCCTGTCACTGAGGAGAGAGAGAAGACTAATGGCTACCCTCCTGTTAACTATAGTCAAGTCCTGTCACTGAGGAGAGAGAGAAGATTAATGGCTACCCTCCTGTTAACTATAGTCTAGTCCTGTCACTGAGGAGAGAGAGAAGACTAATGGCTACCCTCCTGTTAACTATAGTCTAGTCCTGTCACTGAGGAGAGAGAGAAGACTAATGGTTACCCTCCTGTTAACTATAGTCTAGTCCTGTCACTGAGGAGAGAAGACTAATGGTTACCCTCCTGTTAACTATAGTCTAGTCCTGTCACTGAGGAGAGAAGACTAATGGCTACCCTCCTGTTAACTATAGTCTAGTCCTGTCACTGAGGAGAGAGAAGACTAATGGCTACCCTCCTGTTAACTATAGTTGAGTCCTGTCACTGAGGAGAGAGATAAGACTAATGGCTACCCTCCTGTTAACTATAGTCTAGTCCTGTCACTGAGGAGAGAGAAGACTCTCTAATGGTTACCTTCCTGTTAACTATAGTCGAGTCCTGTCACTGAGGAGAGAGAGAAGACTAATGGTTACCCTCCTGTTAACTATAGTCTAGTCCTGTCACTGAGGAGAGAGAAGACTAATGGTTACCCTCCTGTTAACTATAGTCTAGTCCTGTCACTGAGGAGAGAGAGAAGACTAATGGTTACCCTCCTGTTAACTATAGTCTAGTCCTGTCACTGAGGAGAGAGAAGACTAATGGTTACCCTCCTGTTAACTATAGTCTAGTCCTGTCACTGAGGAGAGAGAAGACTAATGGTTACCCTCCTGTTAACTATAGTCTAGTCCTGTCACTGAGGAGAGAGAGAAGACTCTCTAATGGTTACCCTCCTGTTAACTATAGTCTAGTCCTGTCACTGAGAAGAGAGAGAAGACTAATGGTTACCCTCCTGTTAACTATAGTCTAGTCCTGTCACTGAGGAGAGAGAAGACTGTTAACTATAGTCTAGTCCTGTCACTGAGAAGAGAGAGAAGACTAATGGTTACCCTCCTGTTAACTATAGTCTAGTCCTGTCACTAAGGAGAGAGAGAAGACTGTTAACTATAGTCTAGTCCTGTCACTGAGGAGAGAGAGAAGACTAATGGCTACCCTCCTGTTAACTATAGTCTAGTCCTGTCACTGAGGAGAGAGAGAAGACTAATGGTTACCCTCCTGTTAACTATAGTCTAGTCCTGTCACTGAGGAGAGAGAGAAGACTAATGGTTACCCTCCTGTTAACTATAGTCTAGTCCTGTCACTGAGGAGAGAGAGAAGACTAATGGCTACCTTCCTGTTAACTTTAGTCTAGTCCTGTCACTGAGGAGAGAAGACTAATGGTTACCCTCCTGTTAACTATAGTCTAGTCCTGTCACTGAGGAGAGAGAAGACTAATGGTTACCCTCCTGTTAACTATAGTCTAGTCCTGTCACTGAGGAAAGAGAGAAGACTAATGGCTACCCTCCTGTTAACTATAGTCTAGTCCTGTCACTGAGGAGAGAGAGAAGACTAATGGTTACCCTCCTGTTAACTATAGTCTAGTCCTGTCACTGAGGAGAGAGAGAAGACTCTCTAATGGTTACCCTCCTGTTAACTATAGTCTAGTCCTGTCACTGAGAAGAGAGAGAAGACTAATGGTTACCCTCCTGTTAACTATAGTCTAGTCCTGTCACTGAGGAGAGAGAAGACTGTTAACTATAGTCTAGTCCTGTCACTGAGGAGAGAGAGAAGACTAATGGTTACCCTCCTGTTAACTATAGTTTAGTCCTGTCACTGAGGAGAGAGAGAAGACTAATGGCTACCCTCCTGTTAACTATAGTCTAGTCCTGTCACTGAGAGAGAAGACTAATGGTTACCCTCCTGTTAACTATAGTCTAGTCCTGTCACTGAGGAGAGAGAGAAGACTCTCTAATGGTTACCCTCCTGTTAACTATAGTCCTGTCACTGAGGAGAGAGAGAAGACTAATGGCTACCCTCCTGTTAACTATAGTTGAGTCCTGTCACTGATTGGTAGGGGACTCTGGAAGCCAGTGTCGATTGGTAGGTGACTCTGGAAGCCAGCATCGATTGGTAGGGGACTCTGATAGCCAGCATCGATTGGTAGGGGACTCTGGAAGCCAGCGTCTATTGGTAGGAGACTTTGGAAGCCAGCATCGATTGGTAGGGGACTCTGGAAGCCAGCGTCTATTGGTAGGCGACTCTGGAAGCCAGCGTCTATTGGTAGGCGACTCTGGAAGCCAGCATCGATTGGTAGGGGACTCTGGAAGCCAGCATCGATTGGTAGGGGACCTTGGAAGCCAGTGTCGATTGGTAGGGGACTCTGGAAGCCAGCATCGATTGGTAGGGGACTCTGGAAGCCAGGGTCGATTGGTAGGTGACATTGGAAGCCAGTGTCGATTGGTAGGGGACTCTGGAAGCCAGCATCGATTTGTAGGGGACTCTGGAAGCCAGCGTCGATTGGTAGGTGACATTGGAAGCCAGCGTCGATTGGTAGGTGACTCTGGAAGCCAGCGTCGATTGGTAGGTGACTCTGATAGCCAGCATCGATTGGTAGGTGACTCTGATAGCCAGCATCGATTGGTAGGGGACTCTGGAAGCCAGCATCGATTGGTAGGGGACTCTGGAAGCCAGTGTCGATTGGTAGGTGACTCTGGAAGCCAGTGTCGATTGGTAGGTGACTCTGATAACCAGCATCGATTGGTAGGCGACTCTGGAAGCCAGCGTCGATTGGTAGGTGACTCTGATAACCAGCGTCGATTGGTAGGTGACTCTGATAACCAGCGTCGATTGGTAGGCGACTCTGGAAGCCATTGTCGATTGGTAGGGTGACTCTGATAGTCAGCGTCGATTGGTAGGTGACTCTGGAAGCCAGCATCGATTGGTAGGTGACTCTGGAAGCCAGTGTCGATTGGTAGGTGACTCTGATAGCCAGCATCGATTGGTAGGTGACTCTGATAGCCAGCATCGATTGGTAGGTGACTCTGATAACCAGCGTCGATTGGTAGGTGACATTGGAAGCCAGCATCGATTGGTAGGTGACATTGGAAGCCAGCATCGATTGGTAGGTGACTCTGATAGCCAGCATCGATTGGTAGGGGACTCTGGAAGCCAGCATCGATTGGTAGGGGACTCTGGAAGCCAGCGTCGATTGGTAGGTGACATTGGAAGCCAGCGTCTATTGGTAGGTGACTCTGGAAGCCAGCGTCGATTGGTAGGTGACTCTGATAACCAGCGTCGATTGGTAGGCGACTCTGGAAGCCAGTGTCGATTGGTAGGGTGACTCTGATAGTCAGCGTCGATTGGTAGGGGACTCTGGAAGCCAGCGTCGATTGGTAGGTGACATTGGAAGCCAGCGTCTATTGGTAGGTGACTCTGGAAGCCAGCATCGATTGGTAGGTGACTCTGATAACCAGTCGATTGACAGGCGACTCTGGAAGCCAGTGTCGATTGGTAGGGTGACTCTGATAGTCAGCGTCGATTGGTAGGGGACTCTGGAAGCCAGCGTCGATTGGTAGGTGACATTGGAAGCCAGCGTCGATTGGTAGGTGACTCTGGAAGCCAGCGTCGATTGGTAGGTGACTCTGATAGCCAGCATCGATTGGTAGGTGACTCTGATAACCAGCATCGATTGGTAGGGCGACTCTGATAACCAGCGTCGATTGGTAGGGGACTCTGGAAGCCAGCGTCGATTGGTAGGTGACTCTGATAGCCAGCATCGATTGGTAGGTGACTCTGATAACCAGCATCGATTGGTAGGTGACTCTGATAACCAGCATCGATTGGTAGGGGACTCTGGAAGCCAGCGTCGATTGGTAGGTGACTCTGATAGCCAGCATCGATTGGTAGGTGACTCTGATAACCAGCATCGATTGGTAGGGCGACTCTGATAACCAGCGTCGATTGGTAGGGGACTCTGGAAGCCAGCGTCGATTGGTAGGTGACTCTGATAGCCAGCATCGATTGGTAGGTGACTCTGATAACCAGCATCGATTGGTAGGTGACTCTGATAACCAGCATCGATTGGTAGGGACTCTGGAAGCCAGCGTCGATTGGTAGGTGACTCTGATAGCCAGCATCGATTGGTAGGTGACTCTGATAACCAGCATCGATTGGTAGGGGACTCTGGAAGCCAGCGTCGATTGGTAGGTGACTCTGATAGCCAGCATCGATTGGTAGGTGACTCTGATAACCAGCATCGATTGGTAGGGCGACTCTGATAACCAGCGTCGATTGGTAGGGGACTCTGGAAGCCAGCGTCGATTGGTAGGTGACTCTGATAGCCAGCATCGATTGGTAGGTGACTCTGATAACCAGCATCGATTGGTAGGTGACTCTGATAACCAGCATCGATTGGTAGGGGACTCTGGAAGCCAGCGTCGATTGGTAGGTGACTCTGATAGCCAACATCGATTGGTAGGTGACTCTGATAACCAGCATCGATTGGTAGGGCGACTCTGATAACCAGCGTCGATTGGTAGGGGACTCTGGAAGCCAGTCGATTGGTAGGTGACTCTGATAGCCAGCATCGATTGGTAGGTGACTCTGATAACCAGCATCGATTGGTAGGTGACTCTGATAACCAGCATCGATTGGTAGGGGACTCTGGAAGCCAGCGTCGATTGGTAGGTGACTCTGATAGCCAGCATCGATTGGTAGGTGACTCTGATAACCAGCATCGATTGGTAGGGCGACTCTGATAACCAGCGTCGATTGGTAGGGGACTCTGGAAGCCAGCGTCGATTGGTAGGTGACTCTGATAGCCAGCATCGATTGGTAGGTGACTCTGATAACCAGCATCGATTGGTAGGTGACTCTGATAACCAACATCGATTGGTAGGTGACTCTGATAACCGTGTCGATTGGTAGGGCGACTCTGATAACCAGCTTCTGGTGGGCGGAGAGAAAGAGAACACAATCCGAAAACGTGACAAAAATTACAACGCTCGGCTTGTGTCTTTATCCATCAGATAAAAGACCTGTGGTCTTAAAATAGATCCTGTTAGTTATATTACCTTAAGTGCTGCACTCGTCTGGTACGGAAGGGGGTAGAGGAGTTGGGGGAGGGGTTAATGTAGCCTGTTAGAGCCGTCGCCCCTGAGGGGATGACGAAAGGCCCCACAAACACTCTCTTGTCCCAGCCACCCTACCTTCTCCCCTCCCCTGTGTCCTCCGCTGTGTCCTTGGGCTCCGGGACCCAGTCCCATAAAGACACGCCAGCCAGAGAGGTTCATTCACAAAGGAACAGCAGAGTGCACTCACCATAATGAACCATTATGACAGGGGAAAACTCAGCCAAAAGTCAATCCACTTATTCTCTGGTAGTGGGAATGAAGGGGAATGGGAGGAAGGGGGAGGGGAAAGGGGGAGGAGGAAAGGGGAGGGGGAGAAGGGGAATGGGAGGAAGGGGGAGGGGGAATGGGAGGAAGGGGGGAGGGGGACGAAGAGGGGTTCATGATGTCCGGCTTGGCTCTCCTTTCTTGATGTTGGAGGAAAAATAGCAAAAATACAGATTCATTCATGGATGTTTTAAACTTGGACGTATTTAAAAGGTCCTGGCGACGTGTCGTTGACGTCTTGGACGTATTTAAAAGGTCCTTGTGACGTGTCGTTGACGTCTTGGACGTATTTAAAAGGTCCTGGCGACGTGTCGTTGACGTCTTGGACGTATTTAAAAGGTCCTTGTGACGTGTCGTTGACGTCTTGGACGTATTTAAAAGGTCCTTGTGACGTGTCGTTGACGTCTTGGACGTATTTAAAAGTTCCTTGTGACGTGTCGTTGACGTCTTGGACGTATTTAAAAGTTCCTTGTGACGTGTCGTTGACGTCTTGGACGATTTAAAAGTGTGACGTGTCGCTGACGTCTTGGACGTATTTAAAAGTTCCTTGTGACGTGTCGTTGACGTCTTGGACGTATTTAAAAGTTCCTTGTGACGTGTCGTTGACGTCTTGGACGTATTTAAAAGGTCCTTGTGACGCGGTCGTTGACGCCTTGGACGTATTTAAAAGTTCCTTGTGACGCGGTCGCTGACGCCTTGGACGTATTTAAAAGTTCCTTGTGACGTGTTTGAATTTAAAAGGTCCTTGTGACGTGTCGCTGACGCCTTGGACGATTTAAAAGTTCCTTGTGACGTGTCGCTGACGCCTTGGACGTATTTAAAAGGTCCTTGTGACGTGTCGTTGACGTCTTGGACGTATTTAAAAGTTCCTTGTGACGTGTCGTTGACGTCTTGGACGTATTTAAAAGGTCCTTGTGACGTGTCGTTGACGTCTTGGACGTATTTAAAAGGTCCTTGTGTCGTTGACGTCTTGGACGTATTTAAAAGGTCCTTGTGACATGTCGTTGACGTCTTGGACGTATTTAAAAGTTCCTTGTGACGTGTCGTTGACGTCTTGGACGTATTTAAAAGGTCCTTGTGACGTGTCGTTGACTTTTTGGACGTATTTAAAAGGTCCTTGTGACGTGTCGTTGACGTCTTGGACGTATTTAAAAGTTCCTTGTGACGTGTCGTTGACGTCTTGGACGTATTTAAAAGTTCCTTGTGACGTGTCGTTGACGTCTTGGACGTATTTAAAAGGTCCTTGTGACGTGTCGTTGACGTCTTGGACGTATTTAAAAGTTCCTTGTGACGTGTCGTTGACGTCTTGGACGTATTTAAAAGGTCCTTGTGACGTGTCGTTGACGTCTTGGACGTATTTAAAAGGTCCTTGTGACGTGTCGTTGACGTCTTGGACGTATTTAAAAGTTCCTTGTGACGTGTCGTTGACGTCTTGGACGTATTTAAAAGGTCCTTGTGTCGTTGACGTCTTGGACGTATTTAAAAGGTCCTGGTGACGTGTCGTTGACGTCTTGGACGTATTTAAAAGGTCCTGGCGACGTGTCGTTGACGTCTTGGACGTATTTAAAAGGTCCTTGTGATGTGTCGTTGACGTCTTGGACGTATTTAAAAGGTCCTGGTGACGTGTCGCTGACGCCTTGGACGTATTTAAAAGGTCCTGTGACGGTCGTTGACGCCTTGGATGTATTTAAAAGGTCCTGTGACGTGTCGTTGACGCCTTGGACGTATTTAAAAGGTCCTTGTGACGGTCGTTGACGTCTTGGACGTATTTAAAAGGTCCTTGTGAAGTGTCGTTGACGCCTTGGACGTATTTAAAAAGGTCCTTGTGACGTGTCGCTGACGCCTTGGACGTATTTAAAAGGTCCTTGTGTCGTTGACGTCTTGGACGTATTTAAAAGGTCTTTGTGACGTGACGTTGACGTCTTTCAGAAGAGGTGTAATGAAGCGACGAGTAGCCACCTCTTATAACCCCACCCACTTTCTTATAACCCCACACACTTTCTTATAACCCCACCCACTTACAGGCTTAGCGTCGTAGTAGCCACCTCTTATAACCCCACCCACTTTCTTATAACCCCACCCACTTACAGACTAGTTAACAGGCTTAGCCTCGTAGTAGCCACCTCTTATAACCCCACCCACTTTATTATAACCCCACCCACTTACAGACTAGTTAACAGGCTTAGCCTCGTAGTAGCCACCTCTTATAACCCCACCCACTTTATTAAACCCCACCCACTTACAGACTAGTTAACAGGCTTAGCGTCGTAGTAGCCACCTCTTATAACCCCACCCACTTTATTATAACCCCACCCACTTTATTATAACCCCACCCACTTACAGACTAGTTAACAGGCTTAGCCTCGTAGTAGCCACCTCTTATAACCCCACCCACTTTATTATAACCCCACCCACTTACAGACTAGTTAACAGGCTTAGCGCCGTAGTAGCCACCTCTTATAACCCCACCCACTTTATTATAACCCCACCCACTTTATTATAACCCCACCCACTTACAGACTAGTTAACAGGCTTAGCCTCGTAGTAGCCACCTCTTCCATGTGCTTTTCCAGAATATATTCAACTCACAAGGATGTGGAATAGAATGACTAGTTAACAGGCTTAGCCTCGTAGTAGCCACCTCTTCCATGTGCCCCCCAACGTCCCATTGTCCTGGATCAATCAACTGGCCGGCTGGACCTTGTTCAACTCTCCTAGGACCTTACCTACCCCCCAACATAGATCACCTTATCCAAACGGTGTGTCTCAGGGGATACATTGAAGTACCATGTCAACGTGCCAAACCATGACCAGGTAGGAACAATCCCATGTGTGATCGTGTCTTTCATCTGTTGAAGAGGAATCTATTTTACTCTCAGGACTCCAGGGTCTGACAAGGTTGTTTCTAGGACTTTGAGAGAGAGAGAGACAGATAGAGACAGAAAGAGAGAGAGACAGAGAGAGACAGATAGAGAGACAGACAGAGGGAGACAGAGCGAGAGACAGATAGAGAGACAGACAGAGAGAGATAGATAGATAGAAAGAGAGAGAGCGAGAGACAGATAGTTTTAAATGAAGGACCTGTAGATATGGACTAGGTATCCCTCCTCCCCTCCTGTAGCAGGAGATGGCTTGTAATCAGCTGTGATCTGATCAGTTTCCTGTTTTAAACCTGAGGAGATAATGGGGCAGTCTGGGAGCCGGACTCCTGCATCCCATCAGAGCACTTTATCGTAGTTCCCCTACATGACACAGGCGGACATACGGGACGAGGAGATGAGACTGACTCTGATGAAGATTGGCATCTTTTAATGTAATAGAGACATCTCACATCTCTGGGTAGAAGACTCAGGGACATGTCTGATACTGCTTCCTTTCCTCATCTCCTAATGTAGCAGAGACATCTCATATCTCTGGGTAGAAGACTCAGGGACATGTCTCAATAGTCTGATACGGCTTCCTTTCCTCATCTCCTAATGTAGCAGAGACATCTCACATCTCTGGGTAGAAGACTCAGGGACATGTCTGATACTGCTTCCTTTCCTCATCTCCTAATGTAGCAGAGACATCTCACATCTCTGGGTAGAAGACTCAGGGACATGTCTCAATAGTCTGATACTGCTTCCTTTCCTCATCTCCTAATGTAGCAGAGACATCTCACATCTCTGGGTAGAAGACTCAGGGACATGTCTGATACTGCTTCCTTTCCTCATCTCCTAATGTAGCAGAGACATCTCATATCTCTGGGTAGAAGACTCAGGGACATGTCTCAATAGTCTGATACTGCTTCCTTTCCTCATCTCCTAATGTAGCAGAGACATCTCACATCTCTGGGTAGAAGACTCAGGGACATGTCTGATACTGCTTCCTTTCCTCATCTCCTAATGTAGCAGAGACATCTCACATCTCTGGGTAGAAGACTCAGGGACATGTCTCAATAGTCTGATACGGCTTCCTTTCCTCATCTCCTAATGTAGCAGAGACATCTCATATCTCTGGATAGAAGACTCAGGGACATGTCTCAATAGTCTGATACTGCTTCCTTTCCTCATCTCCTAATGTAGCAGAGACATCTCACATCTCTGGGTAGAAGACTCAGGGACATGTCTCAATAGTCTGATACGGCTTCCTTTCCTCATCTCCTAATGTAGCAGAGACATCTCACATCTCTGGGTAGAAGACTCAGGGACATGTCTCAATAGTCTGATACTGCTTCCTTTCCTCATCTCCTAATGTAGCAGAGACATCTCATATCTCTGGATAGAAGCCTCAGGGACATGTATCAACAGTCTGATACGGCTTCCTTTCCTCATCTCCTTCCCTTGGTTATTGTGTTGAGACAGAGATGTTTTGATGGGATGAAACAGTCGTGAATCGAACAGAGCAGGACTGTCACATCTATTACCAGTTGTGTTTCCTTTTCTTCAACCCCCTCCCCTGCAGGACTCTTTCTGACAGGGGGTGTTTGGGGAAGGGCAGGGTATAGGAGAGGAGGGGGGGATGGCTGTCGAGTCTGAGACGGGGACTTGACACTGCATGGATGCCCCCCATACCACCTCTGTGACCCCCCTGGTTCCATCCCAGGACCCCGTCAGGACTGAAAACTGTCACAACAAGTCTGATCTACCCCAGAGCAGAGCCCTGGTATTCACTGGAACTATTCAATTCCAAGACTGTGAAACATACAAGATGATAAAGTGAACAAGATGATAAAGTGAACAAGATGATAAAGTGAACAAGATGATAAAGTGAACAATACAGTCAGTGAACAAGATGATAAAGTGAACAAGATGATAAAGTAAACAAGATGATAAAGTGAACAATATGATAAAGTGAACAATACAGTCAGTGAACAAGATGATAAAGTGAACAAGATGATAAAGTGAACAATACAGTCAGTGAACAAGATGATAAAGTGAACAAGATGATAAAGTGAACAAGATGATAAAGTGAACAAGATGATAAAGTGAACAATATGATAAAGTGAACAAGATGATAAAGTGAACAAGATGATAAAGTGAACAAGATGATAAAGTGAACAGGGAGAGAGACAGGGAGGGAAAGAGAGACAGGGAGGGAGAGAGAGACAGAGAGGGAGAGAGAGACAGGGAGGGAGAGAGAGAGAGGGAGAGAGAAGCAGGGAGGGAGAAAGAGGCAGGGAGGGAGAGAGAAGCAGGGAGGGAGAGAGAGAGAGAGGGAGAGAGAGAGAGAGGGAGAGAGAGGCAGGGAGGGAGAAAGAGGCAGGGAGGGAGAGAGAAGCAGGGAGGGAGAGAGAGAGAGAGGGAGAGAGAGACAGGGAGGGAGAGATAAAAAGGCAGGGAGAGAGATAAAAAGGCAGGGAGGGAGAGAGAGAGAGAGGGAGAGAGAGACAGGGAGGGAGAGAGAGAGGGAGAGAGAGGCAGGGAGGGAGAGATAAAAAGGCAGGGAGAGAGAGATAAAAAGGCAGGGAGGGAGAGAGAGACAGGGAGGGAGAGACAGGGAGGGAGAGAGAGAGAGGGAGAGAGAGGCAGGGAGGGAGAGAGAGAGAGGGAGAGAGAGACAGGGAGGGAGAGAGAGAGAGGGAGAGAGAGGCAGGGAGGGAGAGAGAGAGACAGGGAGGGAGAGAGAGAGAGGGAGAGAGAGGCAGGGAGGGAGAGAGAGAGGGAGAGAGAGGCAGGGAGGGAGAGAGAGAGAGGGAGAGAGAGACAGGGAGGGAGAGAGAGAGAGGGAGAGAGAGGCAGGGAGGGAGAGAGAGAGGGAGAGAGAGGCAGAGAGGGAGAGATAAAAAGGCAGGGAGGGAGAGAGAGACAGAGAGGGAGAGACGGGGAAGGAGAGAGAGACAGGGAGGGGGAGATAAAAGCAGGGAGGGGAGAGAGAGAGAGGGAGAGACGGGGAAGGAGAGAGAGACAGGGAGGGGGAGATAAAAAGGCAGGGAGAGAGAGACAGGGAGGGGAGAGAGGCAGGGAGGGGAGAGAGGCAGGGGAGGGAGAGACGGGGAAGGAGAGAGAAGCAGGGAGGGAGAGAGAGAGAGAGGGAGAGAGAAGCAGGGAGGGAGAGAGAGAGAGGGAGAGACGGGGAAGGAGAGAGAGACAGGGAGGGGGAGATAAAAAGGCAGGGAGAGAGAGGACAGGGAGGGGAGAGAGGCACGGGGAGGGAGAGACGGGGAAGGAGAGAGAAGCAGGGAGGGAGAAAGAGAGACAGGAGGGAGGGAGAGAGAGAAGCAGGGAGGGAGAGATAAAAAGGCAGGGAGAGAGAGAGAGCGAGGCAACGCCCCTGAGACTATTTATAGGCTGCTATAAGTGATGTCCCTCATTATGTAATTGCAAGATATATAATTGAGAAATGGGGACAGGGAGGGAGGGAGGGAGGGTAAAGGAGAGAATAGAGAGACGGGGAGATGAAGGTGTAGTCAGTGAAAAATAGGAGAGAGAAAGAACAAAGAACAAGTCCCCCCCACACACACACAGATACACACACACAAGAACACACACACAGATACACACACACAAGAAACACACACACACACACACACACACACACACACACACACACACACACAAGAACACACACACAGGTACACACACACAAGAACACACACACACACACACACACACACACACACAAGAACACACACACAGATACACACACACAAGAACACACACACACACACACACACACACACACACACACAAGACACACACACACACAGACACACACACACACACACACACACACACACACACACACACACACACACACACACACACACACCCCACGTCCATCCATTTGTATCAATAAAAAACAAAGACTTACTAAATTAGATGAGCGCCAAACGAGCCTTATCTGTCCTCTCAGAGCAGAGTATAGAGCTGTGTTACACACACACACACACACACACACACACACACACACACACACACACACACACACACACACACACACACACACACACACACACACACACAATCGGAGCAGAGGATTGAGAGGGAGGGATTCTCTAGGGTTCTCAGAATAGGGGGATTCTCTAGGGTCCTCAGTATAGGGGGATTCTCTAGGGTCCTCAGTATAGGGGGATTCTCTAGGGTCCTCAGAATAGGGTGATTCTCTAGGGTTCTCAGAATAGGGGGATTCTCCAGGGTCCTCAGAATAGGGGGATTCTCTAGGGTCGTGAGAATAGGGGGATTCTCTAGGGTCCTGAGAATAGGGGGATTCTCTAGGGTTCTCAGTATAGGGGATTCTCTAGGGTCCTCAGAATAGGGGATTCTCTAGGGTCCTCAGTATAGGGGATTCTCTAGGGTCCTCAGTATAGGGGATTCTCTAGGGTCCTCAGAATAGGGGATTCTCTAGGGTCCTCAGAATAGGGGATTCTCTAGGTCCTCAGTATAGACGGGACACTTTTCACATAACCTGAAATTAGGAGAACTGTTAAGACTGAATACCCTACCCCGTCTAACCCCTACTCTACAATACCCTACCCCCTTTATCCCCCTACTCTACAATACCCTAATCCCTCTACCCCCTACAATACCCTAACCCCTCTACCTCCCTACTCTACAATACCCTAAACCCCCTCTACCCCCTACTACAATACCCCAATCCTCTCTACTCTACAATACCCTAACCCATTTAACTCTACAATACCCCAACCCTCTCTACTCTACAATACCCTAACCCCCTCTACCTCCCTACTGTACAATACCCTAACCCCCTCTACCTCCCTACTGTACAATACCCTAACCCCCTCTACCTCCCTACTGTACAATACCCTAACCCCTACCTCCTACCTCCCTACTCTACAATACCCTAACCCCTCTACAATACCCTAACCCCCTACCTCCCCTAACCCCTACTCTACAATACCCTAACCCCCCTACAATACCCTAACCCCCCACCTCCCTACTCTACAATACCCTAACCCCCTCTACAATACCCTAACCCCCTCTACCTCCCTACTCCCTACAATACCCTAACCCCCACCTCCCTACTGTACAATACCCTAACCCCCTACCTCCCTACTGTACAATACCCTAACCCCCTCTACCTCCCTACTCTACAACACCCTAACCCCCTCTACAATACCCTAACCCCTCTACCTCCCTACTCTACAATACCCTAACCCCCTCTACCTCCCTACTGTACAATACCCTAACCCCCTACCTCCCTACTGTACAATACCCTAACCCCCTCTACCTCCCTATTGTACAATACCCTAACCCCCTCTACCTCCCCCTACTCTACAATACCCTAACCCCTCTACAATACCCTAACCCCTCTACCTCCCTACTCTATAATACCCTAACCCCCTCTACAATACCCTAACCCCTCTACCTCCCTACTCTACAATACCCTAACCCCTCTACAATACCCTAACCCCTCTACCTCCCTACTCTGTACCCTAACCCCCTCTACCCCCCTACTCTACAATACCCTAACCCCCTCTACAATACCCTAACCCCCTCTACAATACCCTAACCCCCTCTACCTCCCTACTCTACAATACCCTAACCCCTCTACAATACCAACCCCTCTACAATACCCTAACCCCTCTACAATACCCTAACCCCCTCTACCTCCCTACTCTACAATACCCTAACCCCCTCTACAATACCCTAACCCCCTCTACCTCCCTACTCTACAATACCCTAACCCCCTCTACAATACCATAACCCCCTCTACCTCCTACTCTACAATACCCTAACCCCCTCTACCCCCTACTCTACAATACCCTAACCCCCTCTACAATACCCTAACCCCCCTACAATACCCTAACCCCCTACCTCCCTACTCTACAATACCCTAACCCCTCTACAATACCCTAACCCCCCTACAATACCCTACCTCCCTACCCCATAACCCCTCTACCTCCCTACCTACAACCCCCTAACCCCTCTACAATACCCTAACCCCTCTACAATACCCTAACCCCCCCTCTACCCTAACCCCCCTCTACAATACCCTAACCAATACCCTACCTAACCCTACTCTACAATACCCTAACCCCTCTACAATACCCTAACCCCTATTCTACAATACCCTAACCCCCCTACCTCCCTACTCTACAATACCCTAACCTGCCACTCTACAATACCATAACCCCCCCTCTACCTCCCTACTACACCCTAACCCCTCTACAATACCCTAACCCCCTCTACCTCCCTACTCTACAATACCCTAACCCCCTACAATACCCTAACCCCCTCTACAATACCTAACCCCCTCCCTACCTCCCTACTCTACAATACCCTAACCCCTCTACAATACCCTAACCCCTCTACAATACCCTAACCCCCCTCTACAATACCCTAACCCCCCTCTACAATACCCTACCCCCCCTCTACCTCCCTACTCTACAATACCCTAACCCCCTCTACAATACCCTAACCCCTCTACAATACCCTAACCCCCTCTACAATACCTCCCCCTACAATACCCCCCCTCTACCTCCCTACTCTACAATACCCTAACCCTCTACAATAACCCCCTAACCCCCTCTACAATACCCTAACCCCCCTACCTCCCTACTCTACAATACCCTAACCCCTCTACAATACCCTAACCCCTCTACCTCCCTACTCTACAATACCCTAACCCCTCTACCCCTACTCTACAATACCCTAACCCCCCTCTACAACACCCTAACCCCTCTACAATACCCTAACCCCCTCTACCCCCCCAGGAGACTTCACCGTAGTAAAATATGTATTTTCTCCCATCCTTGATACAAGGTAACAATATTTGGGGTGGAGCAGTATGAAAACCAACCAGTAGAAGTTTCCGTTTGATTGGACGGCGGCAGGGAACGCAGAGAGAGGAAACAGAAGACGATGACGTCAGGAAGACAACGTTACGAGGGTCATTGTACCTACTTCATCAAAATGCATGTCATCCTCATTTTGCTCTCCACTTCCCTCTCTCCCCTGCCTCCTCGCCCTCACCTTTCCTCGCTCTCCTCTCCCCAGCCTCCTCGCCCTCACCTTTCCTCGCTCTCCTCTCCCCAGCCTCTTCGCCCTCACCTTTCCTCGCTCTCCTCTCCCCAGCCTCTTCGCCCTCACCTTTCCTCGCTCTCCTCTCCCCAGCCTCCTCGCTCTCCTCTCCCCAGCCTCCTCGCCCTCACCTTTCCTCGCTCTCCTCTCCCCAGCCTCCTCGCCCTCACCTTTCCTCGCTCTCCTCTCCCCAGCCTCCTCGCCCTCACCTTTCCGCGCCTCCTCTCCCCAGCCTCCTCGCCCTCACCTTTCCTCGCTCTCCTCCTCCGCAGCCTCCTCGCCTCACCTTTCCTCGCTCTCCTCTCCCCAGCCTCCTCGCCCTCACCTTTCCTCGCTCTCCTCTCCCCAGCCTCCTCGCCCTCACCTTTCCTCGCTCTCCTCTCCCCAGCCTCCTCGCCCTCACCTTCCTCGCTCTCTCCCCAGCCTCCTCGCCCTCACCTTTCCTCGCTCTCCTCTCCTCAGAAGTGTCTCAGTGTCTTTAACCTCTCTAACAGGGAGGGAGGACTGATATGAGACGGAGCCAGAGGAGGGAGGACTGATATGAGACGGAGCCAGAGGAGGAGGACTGAACTGAGACGGAGCCAGAGGAGGGAGGGAGGACTGATATGAGACGGAGCCAGAGGAGGGAGGAGGACTGATATGAGACGGAGCCAGAGGAGGGAGGACTGATATGAGACGGAGCCAGAGGAGGGAGGGAGGACTGATATGAGACGGAGCCAGAGGAGGGAGGACTGATATGAGACGGAGCCAGAGGAGGGAGGACTGATATGAGACAGAGCCAGAGGAGGAGGACTGATATGAGACGGAGCCAGAGGAGGGAGGGAGGACTGATATGAGACGGAGCCAGAGGAGGGAGGGAGGACTGATATGAGACGGAGCCAGAGGAGGGAGGACTGATATGAGACGGAGCCAGAGGAGGGAGGGAGGACTGATATGAGACGGAGCCAGAGGAGGGAGGACTGATCTGAGACGGAGCCAGAGGAGGGAGGGAGGACTGATATGAGACGGAGCCAGAGGAGGGAGGACTGATATGAGACGGAGCCAGAGGAGGGAGGGAGGACTGATATGAGACGGAGCCAGAGGAGGGAGGACTGATATGAGACGGAGCCAGAGGAGGGAGGGAGGACTGATATGAGACGGAGCCAGAGGAGGGAGGACTGATATGAGACGGAGCCAGAGGAGGAGGACTGATATGAGACGGAGCCAGAGGAGGGAGGACTGATATGAGACGGAGCCAGAGGAGGGAGGACTGATAGAGACGGAGCCAGAGGAGGGAGGAGGACTGATATGAGACGGAGCCAAAGGAGGGAGGGAGGACTGATATGAGACGGAGCCAGAGGAGGGAGGACTGATATGAGACGGAGCCAGAGGAGGGAGGACTGATATGAGACGGAGCCAGAGGAGGGAGGACTGATATGACACGGAGCCAGAGGAGGGAGGGAGGACTGATATGAGACGGAGCCAGAGGAGGGAGGACTGATATGAGACGGAGCCAGAGGAGGGAGGACTGATCTGAGACAGAGCCAGAGGAGGGAGGACTGATATGAGACGGAGCCAGAGGAGGGAGGACTGATATGAGACAGAGCCAGAGGAGGGAGGACTGATATGAGACAGAGCCAGAGGAGGGAGGGAGGACTGATATGAGACAGAACAGAGCCAGCCAGAGGAGGGAGGACTGATATGAGACAGAGCCAGAGGAGGGAGGACTGATCTGAGACGGAGCCAGAGGAGGGAGGACTGATTTGAGACGGAGCCAGAGGAGGGAGGACTGATATGAGACGGAGCCAGAGGAGGGAGGACTGATATGAGACGGAGCCAGAGGAGGGAGGACTGATATGAGACGGAGCCAGAGGAGGGAGGGAGGACTGATATGAGACAGAGCCAGAGGAGGGAGGACTGATATGAGACGGAGCCAGAGGAGGGAGGACTGATATGAGATGGAGCCAGAGGAGGGAGGACTGATATGAGACGGAGCCAGAGGAGGGAGGGAGGACTGATCTGAGACGGAGCCAGAGGAGGGAGGGAGGACTGATATGAGACGGAGCCAGAGGAGGGAGGACTGATATGAGACGGAGCCAGAGGAGGGAGGACTGATATGAGACGGAGCCAGTGGAGGGAGGACTGATATGAGACGGAGCCAGAGGAGGGAGGGAGGACTGATATGAGACGGAGCCAGAGGAGGGAGGACTGATATGAGACGGAGCCAGAGGAGGGAGGACTGATATGAGACGGAGCCAGAGGAGGGAGGACTGATATGAGACGGAGCCAGAGGAGGGAGGGAGGACTGATATGAGACGGAGCCAGAGGAGGGAGGGAGGACTGATATGAGACGGAGCCAGAGGAGGGAGGACTGATATGAGACGGAGCCAGAGGAGGGAGGACTGATATGAGACGGAGCCAGAGGAGGGAGGACTGATATGACACGGAGCCAGAGGAGGGAGGGAGGACTGATATGAGACGGAGCCAGAGGAGGGAGGACTGATATGAGACGGAGCCAGAGGAGGGAGGACTGATCTGAGACAGAGCCAGAGGAGGGAGGACTGATATGAGACGGAGCCAGAGGAGGGAGGACTGATATGAGACAGAGCCAGAGGAGGGAGGACTGATATGAGACAGAGCCAGAGGGAGGGAGGACTGATATGAGACAGAACAGAGCCAGCCAGAGGAGGGAGGACTGATATGAGACAGAGCCAGAGGAGGGAGGACTGATCTGAGACGGAGCCAGAGGAGGGAGGACTGATTTGAGACGGAGCCAGAGGAGGGAGGACTGATATGAGACGGAGCCAGAGGAGGGAGGACTGATATGAGACGGAGCCAGAGGAGGGAGGACTGATATGAGACGGAGCCAGAGGAGGGAGGGAGGACTGATATGAGACAGAGCCAGAGGAGGGAGGACTGATATGAGACGGAGCCAGAGGAGGGAGGACTGATATGAGATGGAGCCAGAGGAGGGAGGACTGATATGAGACGGAGCCAGAGGAGGGAGGGAGGACTGATCTGAGACGGAGCCAGAGGAGGGAGGGGAGGACTGATATGAGACGGAGCCAGAGGAGGGAGGACTGATATGAGACGGAGCCAGAGGAGGGAGGACTGATATGAGACGGAGCCAGTGGAGGGAGGACTGATATGAGACGGAGCCAGAGGAGGGAGGGAGGACTGATATGAGACGGAGCCAGAGGAGGGAGGGAGGACTGATATGAGACGGAGCCAGAGGAGGGAGGACTGATATGAGACGGAGCCAGAGGAGGGAGGGAGGACTGATATGAGACGGAGCCAGAGGAGGGAGGACTGATCTGAGACGGAGCCAGAGGAGGGAGGGAGGACTGATATGAGACGGAGCCAGAGGAGGGAGGACTGATATGAGACGGAGCCAGAGGGAGGGAGGGAGGACTGATATGAGACGGAGCCAGAGGAGGGAGGACTGATATGAGACGGAGCCAGAGGAGGGAGGGAGGACTGATATGAGACGGAGCCAGAGGAGGGAGGACTGATATGAGACGGAGCCAGAGGAGGGAGGACTGATATGAGACGGAGCCAGAGGAGGGAGGACTGATCTGAGACGGAGCCAGAGGAGGGAGGGAGGACTGATATGAGACGGAGCCAGAGGAGGGAGGGAGGACTGATATGAGACGGAGCCAGAGGAGGGAGGACTGATATGAGACAGAGCCAGAGGAGGGAGGACTGATATGAGACGGAGCCAGAGGATCCATTAGAACTGATTGAGGAGCACAAAGGTGCAGGCATAACCCCGAGAGAAGAGAAGAGAGAAAGGAGGAGGTAGGAGAGGAGTGGAGTGAGGAAGGGATGAGTTACAGGCCCGAGGTCACCTAGGGATGGAGTACTGAGAGAGTGTTTAGAGAGAGAGAGACAGAGAGACAGAGAGGGAAAGAGAGAAGGAGAGAAGGGCGAGGTAGAGACAGAGCTGCATTTCCTATTACACTGTGACAAATACTCAGACCTAAGACAACATTTATTAATAATAATAATATATTTATTTCCCAAAATTATAATTCAATACAAAGCATTTGGAACTATAAAAGATGAAGAATGGACTGGACAGCCAGTGAAAAGTAATGTCGATAATATTTCCCACCTTGTTTGTTTTGTCTTTCATACCAGGTCATGTGTCTTCTCAGTCATGTTGACACTGGTCTACTACCAGGTCATGTGTCTTCTCAGTCATGTTGACACTGGTCTACTACCAGGTCATGTGTCTTCTCAGTCATGTTGACACTGGTCTACTACCAGGTCATGTGTCTTCTCAGTCATGTTGACACTGGTCTACTACCTTTAATGTGTTGTTGTTCTGATTAATATTGTTGTTGAGAGAGACAGAGAGAGAGAGAGAGAGAGAGAGAGACAGAGAGACAGAGAGAGAGAGAGAGAGAGAGACAGAGAGAGAGAGAGAGAGAGAGAGAGAGAGAGAGAGAGAGAGAGAGGAGAGAAAGAGAGAGAGACAGAGAGAGAGAGAGACACAGAGAGAGAGAGAGAGCGAGAGAGGAGACAGACAGAGACAGAGAGAGACACAGAGGAGACAGAGAGGAGACAGACAGAGAGACACAGAGGAGACAGAGAGGAGAGAGAGAGACAGGAGACAGAGAGGAGACAGAGAGAGAGACAGACAGAGAGAGGAGACAGAGAGGAGACAGACAGAGAGACAGACAGAGAGAGAGAGAGGAGAGAGACAGACAGAGAGGAGACAGAGAGAGAGACAGAGAGGAGACAGAGAGGAGAGAGAGACTACATTTCTTTAATCTATCATTCTCCCATGTATCACAGAAGGTAGATCAATAAAACATACCATCTGTCCTCACTAGATACACCATGTAGAAGACTAATACTCTGACAACATACCATCTGTCCTCACTAGATACACCATGTAGAAGACTAATACTCTGACAACATACCATCTGTCTAGATACACCATGTAGAAGACTAATACTCTGACAACATACCATCTGTCCTCACTAGATACACCATGTAGAATACTAATACTCTGACAACATACCATCTGTCTAGATACACCATGTAGAAGACTAATACTCTGACAACATACCATCTGTCCTCACCAGATACACCATGTAGAAGACTAATACTCTGACAACATACCATCTGTCTAGATACACCATGTAGAATACTAATACTCTGACAACATACCATCTGTCTAGATACACCATGTAGAAGACTAATACTCTGACAACATACCATCTGTCCTCACCAGATACACCATGTAGAAGACTAATACTCTGACAACATACCATCTGTCTAGATACACCATGTAGAATACTAATACTCTGACAACATACCATCTGTCTAGATACACCATGTAGAATACTAATACTCTGACAACATACCATCTGTCCTCACCAGATACACCATGTAGAATACTAATACTCTGACAACATACCATCTGTCTAGATACACCATGTAGAAGACTAATACTCTGACAACATACCATCTGTCCTCACTAGATACACCATGTAGAAGACTAATACTCTGACAACATACCATCTGTCTAGATACACCATGTAGAATACTAATACTCTGACAACATACCATCTGTCCTCACTAGATACACCATGTAGAATACTAATACTCTGACAACATACCATCTGTCTAGATACACCATGTAGAATACTAATACTCTGACAACATACCATCTGTCCTCACTAGATACACCATGTAGAATACTAATACTCTGACAACATACCATCTGTCCTCACTAGATACACCATGTAGAAGACTAATACTCTGACAACATACCATCTGTCTAGATACACCATGTAGAAGACTAATACTCTGACAACATACCATCTGTCCTCACTAGATACACCATGTAGAATACTAATACTCTGACAACATACCATCTGTCTAGATACACCATGTAGAATACTAATACTCTGACAACATACCATCTGTCTAGATACACCATGTAGAATACTAATACTCTGACAACATACCATCTGTCCTCACCAGATACACCATGTAGAATACTAATACTCTGACAACATACCATCTGTCCTCACCAGATACACCATGTAGAAGACTAATACTCTGACAACATACCATCTGTCCTCACCAGATACACCATGTAGAAGACTAATACTCTGACAACATACCATCTGTCCTCACTAGATACACCATGTAGAATACTAATACTCTGACAACATACCATCTGTCTAGATACACCATGTAGAATACTAATACTCTGACAACATACCATCTGTCTAGATACACCATGTAGAATACTAATACTCTGACAACATACCATCTGTCCTCACCAGATACACCATGTAGAAGACTAATACTCTGACAACATACCATCTGTCTAGATACACCATGTAGAATACTAATACTCTGACAACATACCATCTGTCTAGATACACCATGTAGAAGACTAATACTCTGACAACATACCATCTGTCCTCACCAGATACACCATGTAGAAGACTAATACTCTGACAACATACCATCTGTCTAGATACACCATGTAGAAGACTAATACTCTGACAACATACCATCTGTCTAGATACACCATGTAGAATACTAATACTCTGACAACATACCATCTGTCTAGATACACCATGTAGAAGACTAATACTCTGACAACATACCATCTGTCCTCACTAGATACACCATGTAGAATACTAATACTCTGACAACATACCATCTGTCTAGATACACCATGTAGAAGACTAATACTCTGACAACATACCATCTGTCCTCACTAGATACACCATGTAGAATACTAATACTCTGACAACATACCATCTGTCTAGATACACCATGTAGAAGACTAATACTCTGACAACATACCATCTGTCCTCACTAGATACACCATGTAGAATACTAATACTCTGACAACATACCATCTGTCTAGATACACCATGTAGAAGACTAATACTCTGACAACATACCATCTGTCCTCACTAGATACACCATGTAGAAGACTAATACTCTGACAACATACCATCTGTCCTCACCAGATACAACAGTCAAATACACGCAAATTCTGCTCATACCTTCAACAGTACAATGCAAATAAATGGACGTCTCAGAACCGTTGGAAACACTACGTGAAGACTCAGTTGGAGAAGAGAAACTCGACATCCACGTTAGATAAATAAGGACTAATTCATAGGTGTGCTGTGATAAAACTTGTGGGTCTTGAGTTTTCGTATTTTACAACTTCTTGGGCCTTTTTTCAACGTCTAAATGTACAACCATTTGAGTCATATGATCTGTAGTATAAAAAAAATATATAATTTTGAAGAATTACACAAATCATATTATTCCTGTTGTCGTGCTATGAGCCTGGCAAACGCCTAAGCTACAACAACAACACACACGGTATATTTAAACCCACAAACATTTTACAGTAACCAATCGTTGTTGTCCAATACATAGTTTCCCCGCTGGTTGTTTACGGTTGATTACCAGGAGAATCCAACATGAACATGTCCAAAACATTACTGTAATATATCAGTCCAAAACATTACTGTAATATATCAGTCCATAACATTACTGTAGAATATCAGTCCATAACATTACTGTAATATATCAGTCCATAACATTACTGTAATATATCAGTCCATAACATTACTGTAGAATATCAGTCCATAACATTACTGTAATATATCAGTCCATAACATTACTGTAATATATCAGTCCATAACATTACTGTAATATATCAGTCCATAACATTACTGTAGAATATCAGTCCATAACATTACTGTAGAATATCAGTCCAAAACATTACTGTAATATATCAGTCCATAACATTACTGTAATATATCAGTCCAAAACATTACTGTAATATATCAGTCCAAAACATTACTGTAATATATCAGTCCATAACATTACTGTAATATATCAGTCCATAACATTACTGTAATATATCAGTCCATAACATTACTGTAATATATCAGTCCAAAACATTACTGTAGAATATCAGTCCATAACATTACTGTAGAATATCAGTCCATAACATTACTGTAATATATCAGTCCAAAACATTACTGTAGAATATCAGTCCATAACATTACTGTAATATATCAGTCAAAACATTACTGTAGAATATCAGTCCAATACAAAACAATACTCCTTTTAAAACTGGTTTATTGGGTCATTTGAAATGAGGGTGAACAGAGAAACTGGTGGGAAGATGTGTGAATGATCTGAAGAAAAGACTATCTATTTCCAGGGGCCGTTGGAAAGGCTAGTCCTCCATCCAGACTGCTTGTTCTTTAAAGGTCGGAGGTCATAGCTGGCTCCAACTCTTCTGAGGCGTGTGTGTGTGTGTGTGTGTGTGTATGGTTGGATGGTGGTAGGAGTCATGTTGAGAATTTACACCATTGGGGGGGTCAACGGCCGAGGACTCCAGTGTTGCCATGACGCCACCCAGACGATGGCATTTCCCCCTTCTCACCCCCCTCCCCATCGTCGTTCTCTCAACCTCTCAGGTTCTCATCGTTCTGATTTGATCTGTATTGGGGGGGGGGGGTCAACGGCCGAGGGACTCCAGTGTTGCCATGACGCCACCCAGACGATGGCATTTCCCCCCTTCTCACCCCCCTCCCCATCGTCGTTCTCTCAACCTCTCAGGTTCTCATCGTTCTGATTTGATCTGTATTGGGGGGGCAACAACAAAAAACAGAGGAACAATCAGATCTCAAATTGTTCTCTAAGAAGGGGAGGGTTATAAGAGGTCATAAGAAGACCTATGAACAGGTGGGAGGTTTATAGGGATCTAGAGACACGTGACAAAGGGAGAAAGGTGACCATGACTAGAGGTTCATTATGGGGTTCTACTGCCAGTCTACTACACTAAACACTAATGACGTGGACTAGAGGTTCATTATGGGGTTCTACTGCCAGTCTACTACACTGAACACTAATGACGTGGACTAGAGGTTCATTAAGGGGTTCTACTGCCAGTCTACTACACTAATGACGTGGACTAGAGGTTCATTATGGGGTTCTACTGCCAGTCTACTACACTAAACACTAATGACGTGGACTAGAGGTTCATTATGGGGTTCTACTGCCAGTCTACTACACTAAACACTAATGACGTGGACTAGAGGTTCATTATGGGGTTCTACTGCCAGTCTACTACACTGAACACTAATGACGTGGACTAGAGGTTCATTATGGGGTTCTACTGCCAGTCTACTACACTAAACACTAATGACGTGGACTAGAGGTTCATTATGGGGTTCTACTGCCAGTCTACTACACTAAACACTAATGACGTGGACTAGAGGTTCATTATGGGGTTCTACTGCCAGTCTACTACACTGAACACTAATGACGTGGACTAGAGGTTCATTAAGGGGTTCTACTGCCAGTCTACTACACTAATGACGTGGACTAGAGGTTCATTATGGGGTTCTACTGCCAGTCTACTACACTAAACACTAATGACGTGGACTAGAGGTTCATTATGGGGTTCTACTGCCAGTCTACTACACTAAACACTAATGACGTGGACTAGAGGTTCATTATGGGGTTCTACTGCCAGTCTACTACACTGAACACTAATGACGTGGACTAGAGGTTCATTATGGGGTTCTACTGCCAGTCTACTACACTAAACACTAATGACGTGGACTAAAGGTTCATTATGGGGTTCTACTGCCAGTCTACTACACTAATGACGTGGACTAGAGGTTCATTATGGGGTTCTACTGCCAGTCTACTACACTAATGACATGGACTAGAGGTTCATTATGGGGTTCTACTGCCAGTCTACTACACTAATGACGTGGACTAGAGGTTCATTATGGGGTTCTACTGCCAGTCTACTACACTAATGACATGGACTAGAGGTTCATTATGGGGTTCTACTGCCAGTCTACTACACTAATGACGTGGACTAGAGGTTCATTATGGGGTTCTACTGCCAGTCTACTACACTAAACACTAATGACGTGGACTAGAGGTTCATTATGGGGTTCTACTGCCAGTCTACTACACTAAACACTAATGACGTGGACTAGAGGTTCATTATGGGGTTCTACTGCCAGTATGCTACACTAAACACGAATGACGTGGACTAGAGGTTCATTATGGGGTTCTACTGCCAGTCTACTGCACTGAACACTAATGACGTGGACTAGAGGTTCATTATGGGGTTCTACTGCCAGTCTACTACACTAAACACTAATGACGTGGACTAGAGGTTCATTATGGGGTTCTACCGCCAGTCTACTACACTAATGACGTGGACTAGAGGTTCATTATGGGGTTCTACTGCCAATCTACTACACTAATGACGTGGACTAGAGGTTCATTATGGGGTTCTACTGCCAGTCTACTACACTAAACAATAATGACGTGGACTAAAGGTTCATAATGGGGTTCTACTGCCAGTCTACTACACTAATGACGTGGACTAGAGGTTCATTATGGGGTTCTACTGCCAGTCTACTACACTAATGACATGGACTAGAGGTTCATTATGGGGTTCTACTGCCAGTCTACTACACTAATGACGTGGACTAGAGGTTCATTATGGGGTTCTACTGCCAGTCTACTACACTAAACACTAATGACGTGGACTAGAGGTTCATTATGGGGTTCTACTGCCAGTCTACTACACTAAACACTAATGACGTGGACTAGAGGTTCATTATGGGGTTCTACTGCCAGTCTACTACACTAATGACGTGGACTAGAGGTTCATTATGGGGTTCTACTGCCAGTCTACTACACTAAACACTAATGACGTGGACTAGAGGTTCATTATGGGGTTCTACTGCCAGTCTACTACACTAAACACTAATGACGTGGACTAGAGGTTCATTATGGGGTTCTACTGCCAGTCTACTACACTAAACACTAATGACGTGGACTAGAGGTTCATTATGGGGTTCTACCGCCAGTCTACTACACTAATGACGTGGACTAGAGGTTCATTATGGGGTTCTACTGCCAATCTACTACACTAATGACGTGGACTAGAGGTTCATTATGGGGTTCTACTGCCAGTCTACTACACTAAACAATAATGACGTGGACTAAAGGTTCATAATGGGGTTCTACTGCCAGTCTACTACACTAATGACGTGGACTAGAGGTTCATTATGGGGTTCTACTGCCAGTCTACTACACTAATGACATGGACTAGAGGTTCATTATGGGGTTCTACTGCCAGTCTACTACACTAATGACGTGGACTAGAGGTTCATTATGGGGTTCTACTGCCAGTCTACTACACTAAACACTAATGACGTGGACTAGAGGTTCATTATGGGGTTCTACTGCGGGTCTACTACACTAAACACTAATGACGTGGACTAGAGGTTCATTATGGGGTTCTACTGCCAGTCTACTACACTGAACACTAATGACGTGGACTAGAGGTTCATTATGGGGTTCTACTGCCAGTCTACTACACTAATGACGTGGACTAGAGGTTCATTATGGGGTTCTACTGCCAGTCTACTACACTAAACACTAATGACGTGGACTAGAGGTTCATTATGGGGTTCTACTGCCAGTCTACTACACTAAACACTAATGACGTGGACTAGAGGTTCATTATGGGGTTCTACTGCCAGTCTACTACACTAATGACGTGGACTAGAGGTTCATTATGGGGTTCTACTGCCAGTCTACTACACTAAACACTAATGACGTGGACTAGAGGTTCATTATGGGGTTCTACTGCCAGTCTACTACACTAAACACTAATGACGTGGACTAGAGGTTCATTATGGGGTTCTACTGCCAGTCTACTACACTAATGACGTGGACTAGAGGTTCATTATGGGGTTCTACTGCCAGTCTACTACACTAAACACTAATGACGTGGACTAGAGGTTCATTATGGGGTTCTACTGCCAGTCTACTACACTAAACACTAATGATGTGGACTAGAGGTTCATTATGGGGTTCTACTGCCAGTCTACTACACTAAACACTAATGACGTGGACTAGAGGTTCATTATGGGGTTCTACCGCCAGTCTACTACACTAATGACGTGGACTAGAGGTTCATTATGGGGTTCTACTGCCAATCTACTACACTAATGACGTGGACTAGAGGTTCATTATGGGGTTCTACTGCCAGTCTACTACACTAAACAATAATGACGTGGACTAAAGGTTCATAATGGGGTTCTACTGCCAGTCTACTACACTAATGACGTGGACTAGAGGTTCATTATGGGGTTCTACTGCCAGTCTACTACACTAATGACATGGACTAGAGGTTCATTATGGGGTTCTACTGCCAGTCTACTACACTAATGACGTGGACTAGAGGTTCATTATGGGGTTCTACTGCCAGTCTACTACACTAAACACTAATGACGTGGACTAGAGGTTCATTATGGGGTTCTACTGCCAGTCTACTACACTAAACACTAATGACGTGGACTAGAGGTTCATTATGGGGTTCTACTGCCAGTCTACTACACTAAACACTAATGACGTGGACTAGAGGTTCATTATGGGGTTCTACTGCCAGTCTACTACACTAAACACTAATGACGTGGACTAGAGGTTCATTATGGGGTTCTACCGCCAGTCTACTACACTAATGACGTGGACTAGAGGTTCATTATGGGGTTCTACTGCCAATCTACTACACTAATGACGTGGACTAGAGGTTCATTATGGGGTTCTACTGCCAGTCTACTACACTAAACAATAATGACGTGGACTAAAGGTTCATAATGGGGTTCTACTGCCAGTCTACTACACTAATGACGTGGACTAGAGGTTCATTATGGGGTTCTACTGCCAGTCTACTACACTAATGACATGGACTAGAGGTTCATTATGGGGTTCTACTGCCAGTCTACTACACTAATGACGTGGACTAGAGGTTCATTATGGGGTTCTACTGCCAGTCTACTACACTAAACACTAATGACGTGGACTAGAGGTTCATTATGGGGTTCTACTGCGGGTCTACTACACTAAACACTAATGACGTGGACTAGAGGTTCATTATGGGGTTCTACTGCCAGTCTACTACACTGAACACTAATGACGTGGACTAGAGGTTCATTATGGGGTTCTACTGCCAGTCTACTACACTAATGACGTGGACTAGAGGTTCATTATGGGGTTCTACTGCCAGTCTACTACACTAAACACTAATGACGTGGACTAGAGGTTCATTATGGGGTTCTACTGCCAGTCTACTACACTAAACACTAATGACGTGGACTAGAGGTTCATTATGGGGTTCTACTGCCAGTCTACTACACTAATGACGTGGACTAGAGGTTCATTATGGGGTTCTACTGCCAGTCTACTACACTAAACACTAATGACGTGGACTAGAGGTTCATTATGGGGTTCTACTGCCAGTCTACTACACTAAACACTAATGACGTGGACTAGAGGTTCATTATGGGGTTCTACTGCCAGTCTACTACACTAATGACGTGGACTAGAGGTTCATTATGGGGTTCTACTGCGAGTCTACTACACTAAACACTAATGACGTGGACTAGAGGTTCATTATGGGGTTCTACTGCCAGTCTACTACACTAAACACTAATGACGTGGACTAGAGGTTCATTATGGGGTTCTACTGCCAGTCTACTACACTAAACACTAATGACGTGGACTAGAGGTTCATTATGGGGTTCTACCGCCAGTCTACTACACTAATGACGTGGACTAGAGGTTCATTATGGGGTTCTACTGCCAATCTACTACACTAATGACGTGGACTAGAGGTTCATTATGGGGTTCTACTGCCAGTCTACTACACTAAACAATAATGACGTGGACTAAAGGTTCATAATGGGGTTCTACTGCCAGTCTACTACACTAATGACGTGGACTAGAGGTTCATTATGGGGTTCTACTGCCAGTCTACTACACTAATGACATGGACTAGAGGTTCATTATGGGGTTCTACTGCCAGTCTACTACACTAATGACGTGGACTAGAGGTTCATTATGGGGTTCTACTGCCAGTCTACTACACTAAACACTAATGACGTGGACTAGAGGTTCATTATGGGGTTCTACTGCCAGTCTACTACACTAAACACTAATGACGTGGACTAGAGGTTCATTATGGGGTTCTACTGCCAGTCTACTACACTGAACACTAATGACGTGGACTAGAGGTTCATTATGGGGTTCTACTGCCAGTCTACTACACTAATGACGTGGACTAGAGGTTCATTATGGGGTTCTACTGCCAGTCTACTACACTAAACACTAATGACGTGGACTAGAGGTTCATTATGGGGTTCTACTGCCAGTCTACTACACTAAACACTAATGACGTGGACTAGAGGTTCATTATGGGGTTCTACTGCCAGTCTACTACACTAATGACGTGGACTAGAGGTTCATTATGGGGTTCTACTGCCAGTCTACTACACTAAACACTAATGACGTGGACTAGAGGTTCATTATGGGGTTCTACTGCCAGTCTACTACACTAAACACTAATGACGTGGACTAGAGGTTCATTATGGGGTTCTACTGCCAGTCTACTACACTAAACACTAATGACGTGGACTAGAGGTTCATTATGGGGTTCTACCGCCAGTCTACTACACTAATGACGTGGACTAGAGGTTCATTATGGGGTTCTACTGCCAATCTACTACACTAATGACGTGGACTAGAGGTTCATTATGGGGTTCTACTGCCAGTCTACTACACTAAACAATAATGACGTGGACTAAAGGTTCATAATGGGGTTCTACTGCCAGTCTACTACACTAATGACGTGGACTAGAGGTTCATTATGGGGTTCTACTGCCAGTCTACTACACTAATGACATGGACTAGAGGTTCATTATGGGGTTCTACTGCCAGTCTACTACACTAATGACGTGGACTAGAGGTTCATTATGGGGTTCTACTGCCAGTCTACTACACTAAACACTAATGACGTGGACTAGAGGTTCATTATGGGGTTCTACTGCCAGTCTACTACACTAAACACTAATGACGTGGACTAGAGGTTCATTATGGGGTTCTACTGCCAGTCTACTACACTGAACACTAATGACGTGGACTAGAGGTTCATTATGGGGTTCTACTGCCAGTCTACTACACTAATGACGTGGACTAGAGGTTCATTATGGGGTTCTACTGCCAGTCTACTACACTAAACACTAATGACGTGGACTAGAGGTTCATTATGGGGTTCTACTGCCAGTCTACTACACTAAACACTAATGACGTGGACTAGAGGTTCATTATGGGGTTCTACCGCCAGTCTACTACACTAATGACGTGGACTAGAGGTTCATTATGGGGTTCTACTGCCAATCTACTACACTAATGACGTGGACTAGAGGTTCATTATGGGGTTCTACTGCCAGTCTACTACACTAAACAATAATGACGTGGACTAAAGGTTCATAATGGGGTTCTACTGCCAGTCTACTACACTAATGACGTGGACTAGAGGTTCATTATGGGGTTCTACTGCCAGTCTACTACACTAATGACATGGACTAGAGGTTCATTATGGGGTTCTACTGCCAGTCTACTACACTAATGACGTGGACTAGAGGTTCATTATGGGGTTCTACTGCCAGTCTACTACACTAAACACTAATGACGTGGACTAGAGGTTCATTATGGGGTTCTACTGCCAGTCTACTACACTAAACACTAATGACGTGGACTAGAGGTTCATTATGGGGTTCTACTGCCAGTCTACTACACTGAACACTAATGACGTGGACTAGAGGTTCATTATGGGGTTCTACTGCCAGTCTACTACACTAATGACGTGGACTAGAGGTTCATTATGGGGTTCTACTGCCAGTCTACTACACTAAACACTAATGACGTGGACTAGAGGTTCATTATGGGGTTCTACTGCCAGTCTACTACACTAAACACTAATGACGTGGACTAGAGGTTCATTATGGGGTTCTACTGCCAGTCTACTACACTAATGACGTGGACTAGAGGTTCATTATGGGGTTCTACTGCCAGTCTACTACACTAAACACTAATGACGTGGACTAGAGGTTCATTATGGGGTTCTACTGCCAGTCTACTACACTAAACACTAATGACGTGGACTAGAGGTTCATTATGGGGTTCTACTGCCAGTCTACTACACTAATGACGTGGACTAGAGGTTCATTATGGGGTTCTACTGCCAGTCTACTACACTAAACACTAATGACGTGGACTAGAGGTTCATTATGGGGTTCTACTGCCAGTCTACTACACTAAACACTAATGATGTGGACTAGAGGTTCATTATGGGGTTCTACTGCCAGTCTACTACACTAAACACTAATGACGTGGACTAGAGGTTCATTATGGGGTTCTACCGCCAGTCTACTACACTAATGACGTGGACTAGAGGTTCATTATGGGGTTCTACTGCCAATCTACTACACTAATGACGTGGACTAGAGGTTCATTATGGGGTTCTACTGCCAGTCTACTACACTAAACAATAATGACGTGGACTAAAGGTTCATAATGGGGTTCTACTGCCAGTCTACTACACTAATGACGTGGACTAGAGGTTCATTATGGGGTTCTACTGCCAGTCTACTACACTAATGACATGGACTAGAGGTTCATTATGGGGTTCTACTGCCAGTCTACTACACTAATGACGTGGACTAGAGGTTCATTATGGGGTTCTACTGCCAGTCTACTACACTAAACACTAATGACGTGGACTAGAGGTTCATTATGGGGTTCTACTGCCAGTCTACTACACTAAACACTAATGACGTGGACTAGAGGTTCATTATGGGGTTCTACTGCCAGTCTACTACACTAAACACTAATGACGTGGACTAGAGGTTCATTATGGGGTTCTACTGCCAGTCTACTACACTAAACACTAATGACGTGGACTAGAGGTTCATTATGGGGTTCTACCGCCAGTCTACTACACTAATGACGTGGACTAGAGGTTCATTATGGGGTTCTACTGCCAATCTACTACACTAATGACGTGGACTAGAGGTTCATTATGGGGTTCTACTGCCAGTCTACTACACTAAACAATAATGACGTGGACTAAAGGTTCATAATGGGGTTCTACTGCCAGTCTACTACACTAATGACGTGGACTAGAGGTTCATTATGGGGTTCTACTGCCAGTCTACTACACTAATGACATGGACTAGAGGTTCATTATGGGGTTCTACTGCCAGTCTACTACACTAATGACGTGGACTAGAGGTTCATTATGGGGTTCTACTGCCAGTCTACTACACTAAACACTAATGACGTGGACTAGAGGTTCATTATGGGGTTCTACTGCGGGTCTACTACACTAAACACTAATGACGTGGACTAGAGGTTCATTATGGGGTTCTACTGCCAGTCTACTACACTGAACACTAATGACGTGGACTAGAGGTTCATTATGGGGTTCTACTGCCAGTCTACTACACTAATGACGTGGACTAGAGGTTCATTATGGGGTTCTACTGCCAGTCTACTACACTAAACACTAATGACGTGGACTAGAGGTTCATTATGGGGTTCTACTGCCAGTCTACTACACTAAACACTAATGACGTGGACTAGAGGTTCATTATGGGGTTCTACTGCCAGTCTACTACACTAATGACGTGGACTAGAGGTTCATTATGGGGTTCTACTGCCAGTCTACTACACTAAACACTAATGACGTGGACTAGAGGTTCATTATGGGGTTCTACTGCCAGTCTACTACACTAAACACTAATGACGTGGACTAGAGGTTCATTATGGGGTTCTACTGCCAGTCTACTACACTAATGACGTGGACTAGAGGTTCATTATGGGGTTCTACTGCCAGTCTACTACACTAAACACTAATGACGTGGACTAGAGGTTCATTATGGGGTTCTACTGCCAGTCTACTACACTAAACACTAATGACGTGGACTAGAGGTTCATTATGGGGTTCTACTGCCAGTCTACTACACTAAACACTAATGACGTGGACTAGAGGTTCATTATGGGGTTCTACCGCCAGTCTACTACACTAATGACGTGGACTAGAGGTTCATTATGGGGTTCTACTGCCAATCTACTACACTAATGACGTGGACTAGAGGTTCATTATGGGGTTCTACTGCCAGTCTACTACACTAAACAATAATGACGTGGACTAAAGGTTCATAATGGGGTTCTACTGCCAGTCTACTACACTAATGACGTGGACTAGAGGTTCATTATGGGGTTCTACTGCCAGTCTACTACACTAATGACATGGACTAGAGGTTCATTATGGGGTTCTACTGCCAGTCTACTACACTAATGACGTGGACTAGAGGTTCATTATGGGGTTCTACTGCCAGTCTACTACACTAAACACTAATGACGTGGACTAGAGGTTCATTATGGGGTTCTACTGCCAGTCTACTACACTAAACACTAATGACGTGGACTAGAGGTTCATTATGGGGTTCTACTGCCAGTCTACTACACTGAACACTAATGACGTGGACTAGAGGTTCATTATGGGGTTCTACTGCCAGTCTACTACACTAATGACGTGGACTAGAGGTTCATTATGGGGTTCTACTGCCAGTCTACTACACTAAACACTAATGACGTGGACTAGAGGTTCATTATGGGGTTCTACTGCCAGTCTACTACACTAAACACTAATGACGTGGACTAGAGGTTCATTATGGGGTTCTACTGCCAGTCTACTACACTAATGACGTGGACTAGAGGTTCATTATGGGGTTCTACTGCCAGTCTACTACACTAAACACTAATGACGTGGACTAGAGGTTCATTATGGGGTTCTACTGCCAGTCTACTACACTAAACACTAATGACGTGGACTAGAGGTTCATTATGGGGTTCTACTGCCAGTCTACTACACTAAACACTAATGACGTGGACTAGAGGTTCATTATGGGGTTCTACCGCCAGTCTACTACACTAATGACGTGGACTAGAGGTTCATTATGGGGTTCTACTGCCAATCTACTACACTAATGACGTGGACTAGAGGTTCATTATGGGGTTCTACTGCCAGTCTACTACACTAAACAATAATGACGTGGACTAAAGGTTCATAATGGGGTTCTACTGCCAGTCTACTACACTAATGACGTGGACTAGAGGTTCATTATGGGGTTCTACTGCCAGTCTACTACACTAATGACATGGACTAGAGGTTCATTATGGGGTTCTACTGCCAGTCTACTACACTAATGACGTGGACTAGAGGTTCATTATGGGGTTCTACTGCCAGTCTACTACACTAAACACTAATGACGTGGACTAGAGGTTCATTATGGGGTTCTACTGCCAGTCTACTACACTAAACACTAATGACGTGGACTAGAGGTTCATTATGGGGTTCTACTGCCAGTCTACTACACTGAACACTAATGACGTGGACTAGAGGTTCATTATGGGGTTCTACTGCCAGTCTACTACACTAATGACGTGGACTAGAGGTTCATTATGGGGTTCTACTGCCAGTCTACTACACTAAACACTAATGACGTGGACTAGAGGTTCATTATGGGGTTCTACTGCCAGTCTACTACACTAAACACTAATGACGTGGACTAGAGGTTCATTATGGGGTTCTACCGCCAGTCTACTACACTAATGACGTGGACTAGAGGTTCATTATGGGGTTCTACTGCCAATCTACTACACTAATGACGTGGACTAGAGGTTCATTATGGGGTTCTACTGCCAGTCTACTACACTAAACAATAATGACGTGGACTAAGGTTCATAATGGGGTTCTACTGCCAGTCTACTACACTAATGACGTGGACTAGAGGTTCATTATGGGGTTCTACTGCCAGTCTACTACACTAATGACATGGACTAGAGGTTCATTATGGGGTTCTACTGCCAGTCTACTACACTAATGACGTGGACTAGAGGTTCATTATGGGGTTCTACTGCCAGTCTACTACACTAAACACTAATGACGTGGACTAGAGGTTCATTATGGGGTTCTACTGCCAGTCTACTACACTAAACACTAATGACGTGGACTAGAGGTTCATTATGGGGTTCTACTGCCAGTCTACTACACTGAACACTAATGACGTGGACTAGAGGTTCATTATGGGGTTCTACTGCCAGTCTACTACACTAATGACGTGGACTAGAGGTTCATTATGGGGTTCTACTGCCAGTCTACTACACTAAACACTAATGACGTGGACTAGAGGTTCATTATGGGGTTCTACTGCCAGTCTACTACACTAAACACTAATGACGTGGACTAGAGGTTCATTATGGGGTTCTACTGCCAGTCTACTACACTAATGACGTGGACTAGAGGTTCATTATGGGGTTCTACTGCCAGTCTACTACACTAAACACTAATGACGTGGACTAGAGGTTCATTATGGGGTTCTACTGCCAGTCTACTACACTAAACACTAATGACGTGGACTAGAGGTTCATTATGGGGTTCTACTGCCAGTCTACTACACTAAACACTAATGACGTGGACTAGAGGTTCATTATGGGGTTCTACCGCCAGTCTACTACACTAATGACGTGGACTAGAGGTTCATTATGGGGTTCTACTGCCAATCTACTACACTAATGACGTGGACTAGAGGTTCATTATGGGGTTCTACTGCCAGTCTACTACACTAAACAATAATGACGTGGACTAAAGGTTCATAATGGGGTTCTACTGCCAGTCTACTACACTAATGACGTGGACTAGAGGTTCATTATGGGGTTCTACTGCCAGTCTACTACACTAATGACATGGACTAGAGGTTCATTATGGGGTTCTACTGCCAGTCTACTACACTAATGACGTGGACTAGAGGTTCATTATGGGGTTCTACTGCCAGTCTACTACACTAAACACTAATGACGTGGACTAGAGGTTCATTATGGGGTTCTACTGCCAGTCTACTACACTAAACACTAATGACGTGGACTAGAGGTTCATTATGGGGTTCTACTGCCAGTCTACTACACTGAACACTAATGACGTGGACTAGAGGTTCATTATGGGGTTCTACTGCCAGTCTACTACACTAATGACGTGGACTAGAGGTTCATTATGGGGTTCTACTGCCAGTCTACTACACTAAACACTAATGACGTGGACTAGAGGTTCATTATGGGGTTCTACTGCCAGTCTACTACACTAAACACTAATGACGTGGACTAGAGGTTCATTATGGGGTTCTACTGCCAGTCTACTACACTAATGACGTGGACTAGAGGTTCATTATGGGGTTCTACTGCCAGTCTACTACACTAAACACTAATGACGTGGACTAGAGGTTCATTATGGGGTTCTACTGCCAGTCTACTACACTAAACACTAATGACGTGGACTAGAGGTTCATTATGGGGTTCTACTGTCAGTCTACTACACTAATGACATGGACTAGAGGTTCATTATGGGGTTCTACTGCCAGTCTACTACACTAAACACTAATGACGTGGACTAGAGGTTCATTATGGGGTTCTACTGCCAGTCTACTACACTAATGACGTGGACTAGAGGTTCATTATGGGGTTCTACTGCCAGTCTACTACACTAAACACTAATGACGTGGACTAGAGGTTCATTATGGGGTTCTACTGCCAGTCTACTACACTAATGACGTGGACTAGAGGTTCATTATGGGGTTCTACTGCCAGTCTACTACACTAAACACTAATGACGTCAAATACTCACAGTGACATTTCATCTACAGACGGAAGTCAAATGGAAATAATTTAATTTAATTTTAAATGAAGCTATTAGTTTCTACATATCACATAACTTTGGAGAAAAATCAAATCAAACACGTGCTGAAACCACGAGAGAGAGAGAGAGTTTGCCGCACCTTGCAGCCAATCAACGCCTTCAGGTAAACCTTCTCCTTTCACAGCATCGCTGGCACTGAAACAGACACAAAAGAGAGCAGGTCAGTGAAAACCAAACGGTTCAACAACGATTAGAAAAGGCAACGTTTTGTCATATAACCAAAAAGGCCTGTTCTGGAGGTTGGACTAAAAAACAGACCCGATGAAATCTAATGCGCTGTAACGGACTGAATCGTAGTGGTGCTGGTCTAGAAACATGAAATATGCCAACAAGGATTCTGGGTGTTTTAGAACTCATCTATCTTTAAATATATATATATATATATATATATATATATATATATATATATATATATCACCTTTATTTAACCAGGTAGGCCAGTTGAGAACACCTTTATTTAACCAGGTAGGCCAGTTGAGAACACCTTTATTTAACCAGGTAGGGCCAGTTGAGAACACCTTTATTTAACCAGGTAGGGCCAGTTGAGAACACCTTTATTTAACCAGGTAGGGCCAGTTGAGAACACCTTTATTTAACCAGGTAGGGCCAGTTGAGAACACCTTTATTTAACCAGGTAGGCCAGTTGAGAACACCTTTATTTAACCAGGTAGGGCCAGTTGAGAACACCTTTATTTAACCAGGTAGGCCAGTTGAGAACACCTTTATTTAACCAGGTAGGCCAGTTGAGAACACCTTTATTTAACCAGGTAGGCCAGTTGAGAACACCTTTATTTAACCAGGTAGGCCAGTTGAGAACACCTTTATTTAACCAGGTAGGCCAGTTGAGAACACCTTTATTTAACCAGGGAGGCAAGTTGAGAACACCTTTATTTAACCAGGTAGGCAAGTTGAGAACACCTTTATTTAACCAGGTAGGCTAGTTGAGAACAAGTTCTCATTTACAACTTCGACCCTGACCAAGATAAAGCAAAGCAGTTCGACAGATACAACGACACAGAGTTACACATGGAGTAAAACAAACATACAGTCAATAATACAGTAGAAAAATAAGTCTATATAAGATGTGAGCAAATGAGGTGAGATAAGGGAGGTAAAGGCATCAAAAAGGCCAAGGTGGCAAAGTAAATACAATATAGCAAGTAAAACACTGGAATGGTAGATTTGCAGTGGAAGAATGTGCAAAGTAGAAATAAAAATAATGGGGTGCAAAGGAGCAAAATAAATAAATACAGTTGGGAAAGAGGTAGTTGTTTGGGCTAAATTATAGGTGGGCTATGTACAGGTGCAGTAATCTACCAGATGTGCCAGGGCTTGTCCTTGATGTTCTCCAGACAGAGGAGCTGGGAGACCTTGACTGAAGACAGGGCGTCTCTCACGTCCATCTTGTTGGCAAAGAACAGCAGGGGGATCCGGCGGTGCTTTACATCTACAGAGACAAGGTTAGAATCAGACGGTGCTTTACATCTACAGAGACAAGGTTAGAATCAGGGGGTGCTTTACATCTACAGAGACAAGGTTAGAATCAGGCGGTGCTTTACATCCACAGAGACAAGGTTAGAATCAGGCGGTGCTTTACATCCACAGAGACAAGGTTAGAATCAGGGGGTGCTTTACATCTACAGAGACAAGGTTAGAATCAGGGGGTGCTTTACATCTACAGAGACAAGGTTAGAATCAGGGGTGCTATACGTCACAGAGACATGGTTAGAATCAGGGGGTGCTATAAACGTCTACAGAGACAAGGTTAGAATCAGGTGGTGCTTTACATCTACAGAGACAAGGTTAGAATCAGGGGGTGCTTTACATCTACAGAGACAAGGTTAGAATCAGGGGGATCTGCCGGTGCATTACATCTACAGAGACAAGGTTAGAATCAGGGGGTGATTTACGTCTACAGAGACAAGGTTAGAATCAGGCGGTGCTTTACGTCTACAGAGACAAGGTTAGAATCAGGCGGTGCTTTACATCTACAGAGACAAGGTTAGAATCAGGGGGATCTGCCGGTGCTTTACATCTACAGAGACAAGGTTAGAATCAGGCGGTGCTATATGTCTACAGAGACAAGGTTAGAATCAGGCGGTGCTATATGTCTACAGAGACAAGGTTAGAATCAGGGGGATCTGTCGGTGCTTTACATCTACAGAGACAAGGTTAGAATCAGGCGGTGTTTTACATCTACAGAGACAAGGTTAGAATCAGGCGGTGCTTTACATCTACAGAGACAAAGTTAGAATCAGGGGGTGCTTTACATCCACAGAGACAAGGTTAGAATCAGGCGGTGCTTTACATCTACAGAGACAAGGTTAGAATCAGGTGGTGCTTTACATCCACAGAGACAAGGTTAGAATCAGGCGGTGCTATACGTCTACAGAGACAAGGTTAGAATCAGGCGGTGCTTTACATCTACAGAGACAAGGTTAGAATCAGGCGGTGCTTTACATCTACAGAGACAAGGTTAGAATCAGGGGGTGCTTTACATCTACAGAGACACAGTTAGAATCAGGTGGTGCTTTACATCTAAGAGACAAGGTTAGAATCAGGGGGTGCTTTACATCTACAGAGACAAGGTTAGAATCAGGGGGATCTGCCGGTGCTTTACATCTACAGAGACAAGGTTAGAATCAGGGGGTGATTTACGTCTACAGAGACAAGGTTAGAATCAGGCAGTGCTTTACGTCTACAGAGACAAGGTTAGAATCAGGCGGTGCTTTACATCTACAGAGACAAGGTTAGAATCAGGGGGATCTGCCGGTGCTTTACATCTACAGAGACAAGGTTAGAATCAGGCGGTGCTATATGTCTACAGAGACAAGGTTAGAATCAGGCGGTGCTATATGTCTACAGAGACAAGGTTAGAATCAGGGGGATCTGTCGGTGCTTTACATCTACAGAGACAAGGTTAGAATCAGGCGGTGTTTTACATCTACAGAGACAAGGTTAGAATCAGGCGGTGCTTTACATCTACAGAGACAAAGTTAGAATCAGGGGGTGCTTTACATCCACAGAGACAAGGTTAGAATCAGGCGGTGCTTTACATCTACAGAGACAAGGTTAGAATCAGGCGGTGCTTTACATCCACAGAGACAAGGTTATAATCAGGTGGTGCTTTACATCCACAGAGACAAGGTTAGAATCAGGCGGTGCTATACGTCTACAGAGACAAGGTTAGAATCAGGCGGTGCTTTACATCTACAGAGACAAGGTTAGAATCAGGCGGTGCTTTACATCTACAGAGACAAGGTTAGAATCAGGGGGTGCTTTACATCTACAGAGACACAGTTAGAATCAGGCGGTGCTTTACATCTACAGAGACAAGGTTAGAATCAGGCGGTGCTTTACATCTACAGAGACAAGGTTAGAATCAGGTGGTGCTTTACATCCACAGAGACAAGGTTAGAATCAGGGGGATCTGTCGGTGCTTAGAATCAGGGACACAAACATTCAGAAAGTTGTGTTACAGGGTGGAATTTAAAATGGAATCAATTCCGATTTTTAGGGGGGAGGTCACTGACCTTCACACAATACCCCCTAATACCCCCCAATAGTAAATAATGCTTTTTGTTAAATGACAACACATACAATTATTTGTAAGGTCTCTCAGGTACTGTACAGTCTGTGGTTAATAGCTGTGCCCTTGATAGGGACCATGTGGGTATAACAGTGTTAATCTACAGATCAACACAACAAAATACCAGGCGTTAACTGTGGAGATAAAGGGACATTACGTTAAAAAGACCAGGCGTTTAACTGTGGAGATAAAGGGACATTACGTTAAATAGACCAGGCGTTGACTGTGGAGATAAAGGGACATTACGTTAAATAGACCAGGCGTTGACTGTGGAGATAAAGGGACATTACGTTAAAAAGATCAGGCGTTTAACTGTGGAGATAAAGGGACATTACGTTAAAAAGACCAGGCGTTGACTGTGGAGATAAAGGGACATTACGTTAAAAAGACCAGGCGTTTAACTGTGGAGGTAAAGGGACATTACGTTAAAAAGACCAGGCGTTTAACTGTGGAGATAAAGGGACATTATGTTAAAAAGACCAGGCGTTTAACTGTGGAGGTAAAGGGACATTACGTTAAAAAGACCAGGCGTTAGCTGTGGAGATAAAGGGACATTACGTTAAAAAGACCAGGCGTTAGCTGTGGAGATAAAGGGACATTACGTTAAAAAGACCAGGCGTTAACTGTGGAGATAAAGGGACATTACGTTAAAAAGACCAGGCGTTAACTGTGGAGGTAAAGGGACATTACGTTAAAAAGACCAGGCGTTAACTGTGGAGATAAAGGGACATTACGTTAAAAAGACCAGGCGTTTAACTGTGGAGATAAAGGGACATTACGTTAAAAAGACCAGGCGTTTCACTGTGGAGATAAAGGGTCATTACGTTAAAAAGACCAGGCGTTAACTGTGGAGATAAAGGGACATTACGTTAAAAAGACCAGGCGTTAGCTGTGGAGATAAAGGGACATTACGTTAAAAAGACCAGGCGTTTAACTGTGGAGATAAAGGGACATTACGTTAAAAAGACCAGGCGTTTAACTGTGGAGATAAAGGGACATTACGTTAAAAAGACCAGGCGTTTAACTGTGGAGATAAAGGGACATTACGTTAAAAAGACCAGGCGTTAACTGTGGAGATAAAGGGACATTACGTTAAAAAGACCAGGCGTTTAACTGTGGAGATAAAGGGACATTACGTTAAAAAGACCAGGCGTTAACTGTGGCGTTAACTGTGGAGGTAAAGGGACATTACGTTACATTACGTTAAAAAGACTAGGAGGAGGATGATTCACCTGGGTGGTTCAGGAGTGTATAATGAGGAAGATGATTCACCTGGGTGGTTCAGGAGTGTATAATGAGGAAGATGATTCACCTGGGTGGTTCAGGAGTGTATAATGAGGAAGATGATTCACCTGGGTGGTTCAGGAGTGTATAATGAGGAAGATGATTCACCTGGGTGGTTCAGGAGTGTATAATGAGGAAGATGATTCACCTGGGTGGTTCAGGAGTGTATAATGAGGAAGATGATTCACCTGGGTGGTTCAGGAGTGTATAATGAGGAAGATGATTCACCTGGGTGGTTCAGGAGTGTATAAGGAGGAAGATGATTCACCTGGGTGGTTCAGGAGGGTGTCCAGTTCCTCTTTAGCGACCACCATCCTCAACTTGTCTCCACTGTCCACCACAAAGATGATGGCTTGACCCTCCCTGGTGGGAGAGAGGGGGCAAGGGTCAACATGATTCACTGTCAGTACTACCTACCGTGTGTGTGTGTGTGTGTGTGTGTGTGTGTGTCTGAACAGACTCACTTGTAGTAATGTTCCCAGAGGTTTCTGTATCGCCCTTGGCCAGACATGTCGAACACTGTGAAGGAGAGACTGGAGAGAAGAGGAGGATTTAGAAGACTGGTGAGAAGAAGAGGATTTAGAAGACTGGAGAGAAGAGGAGGATTTAGAACTGGAGAGAGAGGAGGATTTAGAAGACTGGAGAGAGAGGAGGATTTAGAGACTGGAGAGAGAGGAGGATTTAGAAGACTGGAGAGAAGAGGAGGATTTAGAAGACTGGAGAGAAGAGGACAATATAGAAGACTGGAGAGAAGAGGAGGATTTAGAAGACTGGAGAGAAGAGGAGGATTTGGAGACTGGAGAGAAGAGGAGGATTTAGAAGACTGGAGAGAAGAGGAGGATTTAGAAGACTGGAGAGAAGAGGAGGATTTAGAAGACTGGAGAGAAGAGGAGGATTTAGAACTGGAGAGAGAGGAGGATTTAGAACACTGGAGAGAAGAGGAGGATTTGGAGACTGGAGAGAAGAGGAGGATTTGGAGACTGGAGAGAGAGGAGGATTTAGAGACTGGAGAGAGAGGAGGATTTAGAAGACTGGAGAGAAGAGGAGGATTTGGAGACTGGAGAGAAGAGGAGGATTTAGAAGACTGGTGAGAAGAGGAGGATTTAGAAGACTGGTGAGAAGAGGAGGATTTAGAAGACTGGAGAGAAGAGGAGGATTTAGAAGACTGGAGAGAAGAGGAGGATTTAGAAGACTGGAGAGAAGAGGAGGATTTAGAACTGGAGAGAGAGGAGGATTTAGAACACTGGAGAGAAGAGGAGGATTTGGAGACTGGAGAGAAGAGGAGGATTTGGAGACTGGAGAGAGAGGAGGATTTAGAGACTGGAGAGAGAGGAGGATTTAGAAGACTGGAGAGAAGAGGAGGATTTGGAGACTGGAGAGAAGAGGAGGATTTAGAAGACTGGAGAGAAGAGGAGGATTTAGAAGACTGGTGAGAAGAGGAGGATTTAGAAGACTGGACATAAGAGGAGGATTTAGAAGACTGGAGAGAAGAGGAGGATTTAGAAGGCTGGAGAGAAGAGGAGGATTTAGAAGACTGGAGAGAAGAAGAGGATTTAGAACACTGGAGAGAAGAGGAGGATTTAGAACTGGAGAGAAGAAGAGGATTTAGAAGACTGGAGAGAAGAAGAGGATTTAGAAGACTGGAGAGAAGAAGAGGATTTAGAGACTGGAGAGAAGAGGAGAATATAGAAGACTGGAGAGAAGAGGAGGATTTAGAAGACTGGAGAGAAGAAGAGGATTTAGAACACTGGAGAGAAGAAGAGGATTTAGAAGACTGGAGAGAAGAAGAGGATTTAGAAGACTGGAGAGAAGAAGAGGATTTAGAGACTGGAGAGAAGAGGAGGATTTAGAAGACTGGAGAGAAGAGGATGATTTAGAAGACTGGACATAAGAGGAGGATTTAGAAGACTGGAGAGAAGAGGAAGATTTAGAAGACTGGAGAGAAGAGGAGAATACAGAAGACTGGAGAGAAGAAGAGGATTTAGAACTGGAGAGAAGAGGAGGATTTAGAAGACTGGAGAGAAGAGGAGGATTTAGATGATTGGAGAGAAGAGGAGGATTTAGAGACTGGAGAGAGAGGAGGATTTAGAAGACTGGAGAGAAGAGGGGGATTTGGAGACTGGAGAGAGAGGAGGATTTAGAAGACTTGAGAGAAGTGGAGGATTTAGAAGACTGGGGAGAAAAGTAGTGCACTATATTGGAAATGGGATGCCATTTGGGACTCATTCAAGGACATCGTAGTGGTAACGTTCAGACAACGTTCCCCAACAACCTTCAAGGTATAGTTCAGAACATCTGACCATCGTACAGTCATCCATTATTGTCTTATTGATTACCTTGATGTCTTGAACTTCTCGATGCTGAAGCCAATGGTCGGGACGATGTCTTGTGTCTGGGCCTGCATGACACAGGAATAGATTAGACTGGTGTCACTACTCTGGACGGCTCTGACTTAGAATATGTGGACAACTACAAATATCTTGGTGTCTGGTTAGACTGTAAACTCTCCATCAGACTCATATTAAACATCTCCAATCCAAAATTAAATCTAGAATTGGCTTCCTATTTCACAACAAAGCATCCTTCACTAGGCTAGCGGCAGCGTAGCCTAGTGGTTAGAGCGTTGGACTAGTAACCGGAAGGTTGCGGGTTCAAACCCCCGAGCTAACAAATCTGTCGTTCTGCCCCTGAACAGGCAGTTAACCCACTGTTCCCAGACCGTCATTGAAAATAAGAATGTGTTCTTAACTAGTTGCTCCTACCCTCTACTTTTTTGAACATTTTGTTAAAAATCGCGCAACATTTCAGCGCCCTGCTACTCATGCCAGGAATATAGTACGTTCATATGGTTAGAATGTGTGTATAGGAAACCCTCGGACGTTTTTAAAACTGGTTAAATCACGACTGTGGCTATTACATAACGTGCGTTACATCGGAAAGCGCAGGAAAACCTGATCACAGAAAATGGAAATAAATATCCTTGCGCCACTTCCAGCCATTGTTAACAGTGAGCCGAATTAGATAAGACCGAGCATTCAACTCCCACAGCATCCCCATGTAGTCGAGTATCTTGTGAATTTAATCCTCTTTGATTCTTGGTTGAACCGAAAGAGGGGCACGACGTACCTCCGGTCTCCGCCCAGATCATTCCGGAAGAGCTCTCTCCTGAAATTTTTTCCAAGACGACAGCTAATGATATGTACATCGCCTACGGATGATTTTTATCGCTTATTAACGTTTACTAATACCTAAAGTAGCATTACAAACGTATTTCGAAGTGTTTTGTGAAAGTTTATCGTCTACTTTTTGAATTTTAAAAAATGACGTTACGTTGTGAAATCGCTGTTTTTTCGTTTATCACACAGTCTACATATAACGATATCTTGGCTTTATATGGCCCGATTTAATCGAAATAAAGACCCAATAGTGTTTATTGGACATCTAGGAGTGCCAACAAAGAAGATGGTGAAAGGTAATGACTGTTTTCTATTTTATTGTGCGGTTTGTGTAACGCCGAAATGCTAATTATTTTGTTTACGTCCCCTGCTGTGCTTTTCTGTTGTAGTGTATTGGTGCATGCTATCAGATAATAGCTTCTCATGCTGTCGCCGAAAAGCATTTTAAAAATCTGACTTGTTGCCTGGATTCACAACGAGTGTAGCTTTAATTTGATACCCTGCATGTGTATTTTAATGAACTTTTGAGTTTTAACTAATACTATTAGCATTTAGCGTAGCGCATTTGCATTTCCAGAGCTCTAGTTGGGACGCAAGCGTCCCAGGTAGAGGTAAGAGGTTTTAACTGACTTGCCTGGTTAAATAAAGGTAAAAAAAAAAAAAAAAAAAAAAAACTCATGCTGCCAAACATAACCTCGTAAAACTGACCATCCTACCAATCCTTGACTTCGGCGATGTCATTTACAAAATAGCTTCCAATATTCTACTCAGCTAATTGGATGCAGTCTATCACAGTGCCATCCGTTTCGTCACCAAAGCTCCATATACTACCCACCACTGCGACCTGTATGCTCTCATTGGCTGGCCCTCGCTTCATATTCGTCGCCAAACCCACTGGCTCCAGGTCATCTACAAGTCTCTGCTAGGTAAAGCTCCGCCTTATCTCAGCTCACTGGTCACCATAACAACACCCACCCGTAGCACGTGCTCCCAGCAGGTATATCTCACTGGCCGCCCCCAAAGCCAATTCCTCCTTTGGTCACCTTTCCTTCCAGTTCTCTGGTGCCAATGACTGGGCAATTGCAAAAATCACTGAAGTTGGAGACTCACATCTCCCTCACTAACTTTAACCATCAGCTGTCAGAGCAGCTTACAGATCACTGTACCTGTACATAGCCCATCTGTAAATACCTCATCCAAATACCTCATCCCCATATTGTTTTTTTTTGTTGCTCCTTTGCACCCCAGTATCGCTACTTGCACATTTACCATTCAGTCCAGTGTTTAATTGCTAAATTGTAATTACTTCGCCACTATGGCCTATTTATTGCCTTACCTCTCTAATCTTACTACATTTGCACACACTGTATATAGATTTTTTTCTACTGTATTATTGACTGTATGTTTGTTTTATTCCATGTGTAACTCTGTGTTGTATCTGGTGCCTTGCTTTGCTTTATCTCGGTCAGGGTCGCAATTGTAAATGAGAACTTGTTCTCAACTGGCCGATCTGGTTAAATAAAAATATATATTAATAAATTAATAAAAAGTAGTGGTTAATTACAGAGGAATAGATTAGTAGTGGTTAATTACACAGGAATAGATTAGTAGTGGTTAATTACACAGGAATAGATTAGTAGTGGTTAATTACACAGGAATAGATTAGTAGTCGTTAATTAGTAGTGGTTAATTACACAGGAATAGATTAGTAGTGGTTAATTACACAGGAATAGATTAGTAGTGGTTAATTACACAGGAATAGATTAGGAGTGGTTAATTACACAGGAATAGATTGGGGTAACCGTACTGATTAAGGCCACTTCAGTTCAAGAGGGAAAAAAAACAATTTCTGCTGTTTAATGTTTCTATTAATTAATCTGGTCGTTCCGTAGCTGATTGTACACCATTACGTTTAAGTATTATTAAGTTATTGAGTATTATTAAGTTATTGAGAATTATTAAGTTATTAAGTATTATTAAGTTATTGAGTATTATTAAGTTATTGAGTATTATTAAGTTATTAAGTATTATTAAGTTATTGAGTAGTATTAAGTTATTAAGTATTATTAAGTTATTGAGTATTATTAAGTTATTAAGTATTATTAAAAAGTTATTGAGTATTATTAAGTTATTAAGTATTATTAAGTTATTAAGTATTATTATGTTATTGACAATTATGTGTCAGTTCCCACCAGTGGCCAATTTCCAAAGCGGCAACATAACTTAGTGACCTACAACAAGATAATAGATTTCAGGAATTATTAAATAAATGTTTTATTTTACTGTTAAATTCACCTTCCATTGTTACACATCGTTTTTTTTGGTTCATATTTAAAAACTACAGTTGTGTATCGAGCCATGGTGCCTTTACCAAGATCAGAAACCATCAGGAACAACTAGGAACCTCTGGACTGTCTCCAAGACGTTTGGAGTGGACAGGAAGTGGTTGGTGCAGAGAGAGAGAAGAAGACCAGGGTTGAGGGATATCAGAGATAGATGACCTCCAAGACATTTGGAGTGGACAGGAAGTGGTTGATGCAGAGAGAGAGAAGAAGACCAGGGATGAGGGATATCAGGGATAGATGACCTCCAAGACGTTTGGAGTGGACAGGAAGTGGTTGATGCAGAGAGAGAGAAGAAGACCAGGGTTGAGGGATATCAGGGATAGATGACCTCCAAGACATTTGGAGTGGACAGGAAGTGGTTGGTGCAGAGAGAGAGAAGAAGACCAGGGTTGAGGGATATCAGAGATAGATGACCTCCAAGACATTTGGAGTGGACAGGAAGTGGTTGATGCAGAGAGAGAGAAGAAGACCAGGGTTGAGGGATATCAGAGATAGATGACCTCCAAGACATTTGGAGTGGACAGGAAGTGGTTGATGCAGAGAGAGAAGAAGAAGAAGACCAGGGTTGAGGGATATCAGGGATAGATGACCTCCAAGACGTTTGGAGTGGACAGGAAGTGGTTGATGCAGAGAGAGAAGAAGAAGAAGACCAGGGTTGAGGGATATCAGGGATAGATGACCTCCAAGACGTTTGGAGTGGACAGGAAGTGGTTGATGCAGAGAAAGAAGAAGAAGAAGACCAGGGATGAGGGACATCAGGGATAGAAGACCTCCAAGACGTTTGGAGTGGACAGGAAGTGGTTGATGCAGAGAGAGAGAAGAAGAAGACCAGCGTTGAGGGACATCAGGGATAGAAGACCTCCAAGACGTTTGGAGTGGACAGGAAGTGGTTGATGCAGAGAGAGAAGAAGAAGAAGACCAGCGTTGAGGGACATCAGGGATAGATAAACATGCTAACAAGTTAGGGAATAGGGAATAGAAGAAGACTATTGGGCGACTCCTCCTGCAGTTAGGACCGGAGCATCGTCATACTGTTGACCTTCATTCATCCAGGTGATTCTGTTCATTGGTCCACCACCTGTACCTTTGTAATACAACAGTAGAGAGGGCCATTTGAAACTGTCTTCAGACAGGCTTTAGGAAGACAAGTTGAGCTAATTAACAAGAAGAGCAGGACAGCAAATGTGAATCAACAATTCAATAATTCTTTGTTGCATGGCCTCTTACAGATCCTCCATCCATGACCTCACTTCCTGTAGCAACATTTCTTCATCTCCACCTTTATCTCCACCTCCATCCTCTCCCTCCCTCCCTCCATCTCCACCTCCTCTCTCCCTCCATCTCCTCCTCTCTCTCTCCATCTCCTCCTCTCTCTCTCCATCTCCTCATCTCTCTCTCTCTCTCCATCTCCTCCTCTCTCCCTCCATCTCCTCCTCTCTCCCTCCATCTCCTCTCTCCCTCCATCTCCTCTTCTCTCTCTCTCTCCATCTCCTCCTCTCTCTCCATCTCCTCCTCTCTCTCTCCATCTCCTCATCTCTCTCTCTCTCCATCTCCTCCTCTCTCCCTCCATCTCCTCTCTCCCTCCATCTCCTCCTCCTATCTCTCTCTCCCCATCTCCTCCTCTCTCCCTCCCTCCATCTCCTCCTCTCTCTCTCTCCCTCCATCTCATCCTCTCTCTCTCCCTCCATCTCCTCCTCTCTCTCTCTCCCTCCATCTCATCCTCTCTCTCTCCATCTCCTCCTCTCTCTCCCTCCATCTCCTCCTCTCTCCCTCCATCTCCTCCTCTCTCTCTCCATCTCCTCCTCTCTCCATCTCCACCTCTCTCTCTCCCTCCATCTCCTCCTCTTTCTCTCCAGCTCCTCCTCTCTCTCTCTCTCTCTCCCTCCATCTCATCCTCTCTCTCTCCATCTCCTCCTCTCTCTCCCTCCATCTCCTCCTCTCTCTCTCCTGCTTCTCTTCTCTACCTCTCTCCATCTCCTCCTCCTCTCTACCTCTCTCCCTGCGGTGTCTCCTTGTTCCTCTCTCCACCATCCCTCTTCAGGAGATGGAATCCTTATCCTCTGAAAACCAGTTACTATACTGACTTACTCTAATCATAAAGTGTCTATATCACAGCAAACCACTAACTCATTCTCATCCTAGATCATTAAGTAAGTAGGCTTAATTGATCCAGGCTACCAGTGTAGACTTACATTGGATGGTTTCAGTTGGTTGATGATGGTGGTCTTGCCGCTGTTGTCCAATCCCAGACACAGAACATTCACTTCCTTCTTCTTCAGCCCCAACCAGCCAGCTAGTTTATCAAACAGACCCATTGTCGTTCTGTCTTATTCCCGGGGTGTCTCTGTGGAATAAAAATATATATATTATATATAATATATATTATAGTAGCTAAGACCATCACAAAGAAATAAAAGTGTGACAACTGAATGTGCACTGCAAACCTGGGGTGTAGGGCCTAATCATTAGTCTACAACCTGGGCTGTAGGGCCTAGTCATTAGTCTACAACCTGGGGTGTAGGGCCTAGTCATTAGTCTACAACCTGGGGTGTAGGGCCTAGTCATTAGTCTACAACCTGGGGTGTAGGGCCTAGTCATTAGTCTACAACCTGGGGTGTAGGACCTAGTCATTAGTCTACAACCTGGGGTGTAGGGCCTAATCATTAGTCTACAACCTGGGGTGTAGGGCCTAATCATTAGTCTACAACCTGGGGTGTAGGGCCTAGTCATCAGTCTACAACCTGGGGTGTAGGGCCTAGTCATTAGTCTACAACCTGGGGTGTAGGGCCTAGTCATTAGTCTACAACCTGGGGTGTAGGGCCTAGTCATTAGTCTACAACCTGGGGTGTAGGGCCTAGTCATTAGTCTACAACCTGGGGTGTAGGGCCTAGTCATTAGTCTACAACCTGGGGTGTAGGGCCTAGTCATTAGTCTACAACCTGGGGTGTAGGGCCTAGTCATTAGTCTACAACCTGGGGTGTAGGGCCTAGTCATTAGTCTACAACCTGGGCTGTAGGGCCTAGTCATTAGTCTATAACCTGGGGTGTAGGGCCTAATCATTAGTCTACAACCTGGGGTGTAGGGCCTAGTCATTAGTCTACAACCTGGGGTGTAGGGCCTAGTCATTAGTCTACTACCTGGGGTGTAGGGCCTAATCATTAGTCTACAACCTGGGGTGTAGGGCCTAGTCATTAGTCTACAACCTGGGGTGTAGGGCCTAGTTATTAGTCTACTACCTGGGGTGTAGGGCCTAGTCATTAGTCTACAACCTGGGGTGTAGGGCCTAGTCATTAGTCTACAACCTGAGGTGTAGGGCCTAGTCATTAGTCTACTACCTGGGGTGTAGGGCCTAGTCATTAGTCTACAACCTGGGGTGTAGGGCCTAATCATTAGTCTACAACCTGGGGTGTAGGGCCTAGTCATTAGTCTACAACCTGGGGTGTAGGGCCTAGTCATTAGTCTACAACCTGGGGTGTAGGGCCTAATCATTAGTCTACAACCTGAGGTGTAGGGCCTAATCATTAGTCTACAACCTGGGGTGTAGGGCCTAGTCATTAGTCTACAACCTGGGGTGTAGGACCTAGTCATTAGTCTACTACCTGGGGTGTAGGGCCTAGTCATTAGTCTACAACCTGGGGTGTAGGGCCTAGTCATTAGTCTACAACCTGGGGTGTAGGGCCTAGTCATTAGTCTACAACCTGGGGTGTAGGGCCTAGTCATTAGTCTACAACCTGGGGTGTAGGGCCTAATCATTAGTCTACAACCTGGGGTGTAGGGCCTAATCATTAGTCTACAACCTGGGGTGTAGGGCCTAATCATTAGTCTACAACCTGGGGTGTAGGACCTAGTCATTAGTCTACAACCTGGGGTGTAGGACCTAGTCATTAGTCTACAACCTGGGGTGTGGTGCCTAGTCATTAGTCTACAACCTGGGGTGTTTCTATTGGACCAATTCAGGTAGGACTCCGCCATTGTTCGTTCTAATACTTCCATATTTCATAATTCCCTTCTTTTTTACTTTTTAGATTAGTGTTTATTGTTAGATACTACTGCACTGCTGGAGCTCGGAACAAATCTATTTCACTACACCGGCAATCACATCTGATAAATATGGACCAATCACATCTGATAAATATGGACCAATCACATCTGATAAATATGGACCAATAACATCTGTTAAATATGGACCAATCACATCTGATAAATATGGACCAATCACATCTGATAAATATGGACCAATAACATCTGTTAAATATGTGTATGGACCAATAACATCTGATAAATATGGACCAATAACATCTGATAAATATGGACCAATAACATCTGTTAAATATGGACCAATAACATCTGTTAAATATGGACCAATAACATCTGATAAATATGGACCAATAACATCTGTTAAATATGGACCAATAACATCTGATAAATATGGACCAATAACATCTGATAAATATGGACCAATAACATCTGTTAAATATGGACCAATAACATCTGATAAATATGTGTATGGACCAATCACATCTGATAAATATGGACCAATAACATCTGATAAATATGGACCAATAACATCTGATAAATATGGACCAATAACATCTGATAAATATGGACCAATAACATCTGATAAATATGTGTATGGACCAATCACATCTGATAAATATGGACCAATAACATCTGATAAATATGTGTATGGACCAATAACATCTGATAAATATGGACCAATAACATCTGTTAAATATGGACCAATAACATCTGATAAATATGGACCAATAACATCTGTTAAATATGGACCAATAACATCTGATAAATATGGACCAATAACATCTGTTAAATATGGACCAATAACATCTGATAAATATGTGTCTGGACCAATAACATCTGATAAATATGGACCAATAACATCTGATAAATATGGACCAATAACATCTGTTAAATATGGACCAATAACATCTGATAAATATGGACCAATAACATCTGATAAATATGGACCAATAACATCTGATAAATATGGACCAATAACATCTGATAAATATGGACCAATAACATCTGATAAATATGGACCAATAACATCTGATAAATATGGACCAATAACATCTGATAAATATGGACCAATAACATCTGATAAATATGTGTATGGACCAATAACATCTGTTAAATATGGACCAATCACATCTGATAAATATGGACCAATAACATCTGATAAATATGGACCAATAACATCTGATAAATATGGACCAATAACATCTGTTAAATATGGACCAATAACATCTGTTAAATATGTGTCTGGACCAATCACATCTGATAAATATGGACCAATAACATCTGATAAATATGGACCAATAACATCTGTTAAATATGTGTCTGGACCAATCACATCTGATAAATATGGACCAATCACATCTGATAAATATGTGTATGGACCAATCACATCTGATAAATATGGACCAATAACATCTGTTAAATATGTGTCTGGACCAATAACATCTGTTAAATATGGACCAATCACATCTGATAAATATGGACCAATAACATCTGATAAATATGGACCAATAACATCTGATAAATATGGACCAATAACATCTGTTAAATATGTGTATGGACCAATCACATCTGATAAATATGGACCAATAACATCTGTTAAATATGTGTATGGACCAATCACATCTGATAAATATGGACCAATAACATCTGATAAATATGGACCAATAACATCTGATAAATATGGACCAATAACATCTGTTAAATATGTGTATGGACCAATCACATCTGATAAATATGGACCAATCACATCTGATAAATATGGACCAATAACATCTGATAAATATGGACCAATAACATCTGATAAATATGTGTATGGACCAATCACATCTGTTAAATATGGACCAATAACATCTGATAAATATGTGTATGGACCAATCACATCTGATAAATATGGACCAATCACATCTGATAAATATGGACCAATAACATCTGATAAATATGGACCAATCACATCTGATAAATATGGACCAATCACATCTGTTAAATATGTGTATGGACCAATCACATCTGATAAATATGGACCAATAACATCTGATAAATATGGACCAATCACATCTGATAAATATGGACCAATCACATCTGTTAAATATGTGTATGGACCAATCACATCTGATAAATATGGACCAATAACATCTGTTAAATATGTGTATGGACCAATCACATCTGATAAATATGGACCAATAACATCTGATAAATATGGACCAATAACATCTGATAAATATGGACCAATAACATCTGTTAAATATGTGTATGGACCAATCACATCTGATAAATATGGACCAATCACATCTGATAAATATGGACCAATAACATCTGATAAATATGGACCAATAACATCTGATAAATATGTGTATGGACCAATCACATCTGTTAAATATGGACCAATAACATCTGATAAATATGTGTATGGACCAATCACATCTGATAAATATGGACCAATCACATCTGATAAATATGGACCAATAACATCTGATAAATATGGACCAATCACATCTGATAAATATGGACCAATAACATCTGATAAATATGGACCAATAACATCTGATAAATATGGACCAATAACATCTGATAAATATGGACCAATCACATCTGATAAATATGGACCAATCACATCTGATAAATATGTGTATGGACCAATCACATCTGATAAATATGGACCAATCACATCTGATAAATATGGACCAATAACATCTGATAAATATGGACCAATCACATCTGATAAATATGGACCAATCACATCTGATAAATATGGACCAATCACATCTGATAAATATGGACCAATCACATCTGATAAATATGGACCAATCACATCTGATAAATATGGACCAATAACATCTGTTAAATATGGACCAATCACATCTGATAAATATGGACCAATAACATCTGATAAATATGGACCAATAACATCTGATAAATATGGACCAATAACATCTGATAAATATGGACCAATAACATCTGATAAATATGGACCAATCACATCTGATAAATATGGACCAATCACATCTGATAAATATGGACCAATAACATCTGATAAATATGGACCAATAACATCTGATAAATATGTGTCTGGACCAATAACATCTGTTAAATATGGACCAATAACATCTGATAAATATGTGTCTGGACCAATAACATCTGATAAATATGGACCAATAACATCTGTTAAATATGTGTCTGGACCAATAACATCTGTTAAATATGGACCAATAACATCTGATAAATATGGACCAATAACATCTGTTAAATATGGACCAATAACATCTGATAAATATGGACCAATAACATCTGATAAATATGGACCAATAACATCTGATAAATATGGACCAATAACATCTGTTAAATATGGACCAATAACATCTGATAAATATGGACCAATAACATCTGTTAAATATGGACCAATCACATCTGATAAATATGGACCAATAACATCTGTTAAATATGGACCAATAACATCTGATAAATATGGACCAATAACATCTGTTAAATATGTGTCTGGACCAATAACATCTGTTAAATATGGACCAATAACATCTGATAAATATGGACCAATAACATCTGTTAAATATGGACCAATAACATCTGTTAAATATGGACCAATAACATCTGATAAATATGAGTATGGACCAATAACATCTGTTAAATATGGACCAATAACATCTGATAAATATGGACCAATCACATCTGATAAATATGGACCAATAACATCTGATAAATATGGACCAATAACATCTGATAAATATGGACCAATAACATCTGATAAATATGGACCAATAACATCTGATAAATATGTGTATGGACCAATCACATCTGATAAATATGGACCAATCACATCTGATAAATATGGACCAATCACATCTGATAAATATGGACCAATAACATCTGTTAAATATGTGTATGGACCAATCACATCTGATAAATATGGACCAATAACATCTGATAAATATGGACCAATCACATCTGATAAATATGGACCAATAACATCTGTTAAATATGGACCAATAACATCTGATAAATATGTGTATGGACCAATAACATCTGATAAATATGGACCAATAACATCTGATAAATATGGACCAATCACATCTGATAAATATGGACCAATAACATCTGTTAAATATGGACCAATAACATCTGTTAAATATGGACCAATAACATCTGATAAATATGGACCAATAACATCTGATAAATATGTGTATGGACCAATCACATCTGATAAATATGGACCAATCACATCTGTTAAATATGGACCAATAACATCTGTTAAATATGGACCAATAACATCTGATAAATATGGACCAATAACATCTGATAAATATGTGTCTATGACCAATAACATCTGATAAATATGGACCAATAACATCTGTTAAATATGGACCAATAACATCTGATAAATATGTGTCTATGACCAATAACATCTGATAAATATGGACCAATAACATCTGTTAAATATGGACCAATAACATCTGATAAATATGTGTATGGACCAATAACATCTGTTAAATATGGACCAATAACATCTGATAAATATGGACCAATAACATCTGTTAAATATGGACCAATAACATCTGATAAATATGGACCAATAACATCTGATAAATATGGACCAATAACATCTGATAAATATGGACCAATAACATCTGATAAATATGGACCAATAACATCTGTTAAATATGGACCAATAACATCTGATAAATATGTGTATGGACCAATCACATCTGATAAATATGGACCAATAACATCTGATAAATATGGACCAATAACATCTGTTAAATATGGACCAATAACATCTGATAAATATGGACCAATAACATCTGATAAATATGTGTATGGACCAATCACATCTGATAAATATGGACCAATAACATCTGATAAATATGGACCAATAACATCTGATAAATATGGACCAATAACATCTGTTAAATATGGACCAATAACATCTGTTAAATATGGACCAATAACATCTGATAAATATGGACCAATAACATCTGTTAAATATGTGTATGGACCAATCACATCTGATAAATATGGACCAATAACATCTGATAAATATGTGTATGGACCAATCACATCTGATAAATATGGACCAATAACATCTGATAAATATGTGTATGCGACCAATAAAATGTGATTTGATTTTTAGCTTCCGTTTTAAGAAACGTTTTGCAACAGATTCGATATAATGAATACGCCCCCAGGTATGTATCCACAGACATCCACATAGCATGATGAGAGATGCTGAGCTCTATCTGCTTGGCTGGAAGAGGGAAGGGGTGAGAGATGCTTAGCTCTATCTGCTTGGCTGGAAGAGGGAAGGGGTGAGAGATGCTTAGCTCTATCTGCTTGGCTGGAAGAGGGAAGGGGTGAGAGATGCTTGGTTCTATCTGCTTGGCTGGAAGAGGGAAGGGGTGAGAGATGCTTAGCTCTATCTGCTTGGCTGGAAGAGGGAAGGGGTGAGAGATGCTTAGCTCTATCTGCTTGGCTGGAAGAGGGAAGGGGTGAGAGATGCTTAGCTCTATCTGCTTGGCTGGAAGAGGGAAGGGGTGAGAGATGCTTATCTCTATCTGCTTGGCTGGAAGAGGGAAGGGGTGAGAGATGCTGAGCTCTATCTGCTTGGCTGGAAGAGGGAAGGGGTGAGAGATGCTTAGCTCTATCTGCTTGGCTGGAAGAGGGAAGGGGTGAGAGATGCTTAGCTCTATCTGCTTGGCTGGAAGAGGGAAGGGGTGAGAGATGCTTAGCTCTATCTGCTTGGCTGGAAGAGGGAAGGGGTGAGAGATGCTTGGTTCTATCTGCTTGGCTGGAAGAGGGAAGGGGTGAGAGATGCTTAGCTCTATCTGCTTGGCTGGAAGAGGGAAGGGGTGAGAGATGCTTAGCTCTATCTGCTTGGCTGGAAGAGGGAAGGGGTGAGAGATGCTTAGCTCTATCTGCTTGGCTGGAAGAGGGAAGGGGTGAGAGATGCTTATCTCTATCTGCTTGGCTGGAAGAGGGAAGGGGTGAGAGATGCTGAGCTCTATCTGCTTGGCTGGAAGAGGGAAGGGGTGAGAGATGCTTAGCTCTATCTGCTTGGCTGGAAGAGGGAAGGGGTGAGAGATGCTTAGCTCTATCTGCTTGGCTGGAAGAGGGAAGGGGTGAGAGATGCTTAGCTCTATCTGCTTGGCTGGAAGAGGGAAGGGGTGAGAGATGCTTGGTTCTATCTGCTTGGCTGGAAGAGGGAAGGGGTGAGAGATGCTTATCTCTATCTGCTTGGCTGGAAGAGGGAAGGGGTGAGAGATGCTTAGCTCTATCTGCTTGGCTGGAAGAGGGAAGGGGTCTTGAGATGCTTAGACTATCTGCTTGGCTGGAAGAGGGAAGGGGTGAGAGATGCTTAGCTCTATCTGCTTGGCTGGAAGAGGGAAGGGGTGAGAGATGCTTGGTTCTGTCTAAATTGGCTGGAAGAGGGAAAGAGATGACTGAAGGCATAAGAAAAGGCGTTTGAGCTGGAAGAGGGAAGAAGTGAGATGACGCGAAGGCATAAGAACGGCGCTTGGCTGGAAGACAGAAGTGAGATGACGCGAAGGCATAAGAACGGCGCTTGGCTGGAAGAGGGAAGAAGTGAGAGATGCTTGGTTCTATCTGCTTGGCTGGAAGAGGGAAGGGGTGAGAGATGCTTATCTCTATCTGCTTGGCTGGAAGAGGGAAGGGGTGAGAGATGCTTAGCTCTATCTGCTTGGCTGGAAGAGGGAAGGGGTGAGAGATGCTTAGCTCTATCTGCTTGGCTGGAAGAGGGAAGGGGTGAGAGATGCTTAGCTCTATCTGCTTGGCTGGAAGAGGGAAGGGGTGAGAGATGCTTATTCTATCTGCTTGGCTGGAAGAGGGAAGGGGTGAGAGAATATTATCTGCTTGGCTGGAAGAGGGAAGGGGTGAGAGATGCTTGGTTCTATCTGCTTGGCTGGAAGAGGGAAGGGGTGAGAGATGCTTAGCTCTATCTGCTTGGCTGGAAGAGGGAAGGGGTGAGAGATGCTTATCTATCTGCTTGGCTGGAAGAGGAAGGGTGAGAGATGCTTAGCTCTATCTGCTTGGCTGGAAGAGGGAAGGGGTGAGAGATGCTTATCTCTATCTGCTTGGCTGGAAGAGGGAAGGGGTGAGAGATGCTTAGCTCTATCTGCTTGGCTGGAAGAGGGAAGGGGTGAGAGATGCTTAGCTCTATCTGCTTGGCTGGAAGAGGGAAGGGGTGAGAGATGCTTAGCTCTATCTGCTTGGCTGGAAGAGGGAAGGGGTGAGAGATGCTTGGTTCTGTCTGCTTGGCTGGAAGAGGGAAGAGAGATGACGCGAAGGCATAAGAACGGCGTTTGGCTGGAAGAGGGAAGAAGTGAGATGACGCGAAGGCATAAGAACGGCGCTTGGCTGGAAGACAGAAGTGAGATGACGCGAAGGCATAAGAACGGCGCTTGGCTGGAAGAGGGAAGAAGTGAGATGACGCGAAGGCATAAGAACGGCGCTTGGCTGGAAGACAGAAGAGAGATGACGCGAAGGCATAAGAACGGAGCTTGGCTGGAAGAGGGAAGAAGTGAGCTCAACCTGTGTCGTGCTTTGCCCCCCGAAGCAGGGCGCCTCTCAAAGGATCAGTGGGGTGGCGTAGGGGCGGATCAAACGATACATCATATTCCTGGTGTTTTTGACGCGCGCCGTTTGGTCAGATGTAGACCCGGGGGCGAGACTGAGAATACCCTGTCCGTCTTGTTGAGCTTTGGCACAGAATTTCATATCTGATAAAGTCAGGTTAGGTTATATTTGCTCATCTGTGAGGGCCTATGTTCCGAACCCGTTACGGTGCTTTAGGTGCCAAGGATTCTGCCATATTGCAGCAGTGTGTAGAAGGGAGATCTCCACAATGTAAGAAAAGTGCAGGAGGGCATAGTCAGAGAGAGTGTAAAGTAGAGACAGAGAAAAGCATTGTGGGAGTATCCATGCAGCTGGGGCTCTATTAACTGTGGGAGAGAGGTTCAGTGGGGCAAAGTTCGAGTGATTCGACTGGGAGCCCACCCCAGTGAGGAGGTCTGAAGAGAGAGAGAGATCCAGGTAGGTTGAATATCTTGCGTTTTATTACCATGGTGATCCACTGCACTGACAGAGAGGAAATCACAGAAGATAAATGAGGTCGTTGCAGCAGCAGAGAAATATTAGTGCTGAAGATCTACAGGAAGTTGAGAGAAGGAGGCCCATCCTCCCAGGCCAACAGCCTGGGGCTGTGTATAGGTGTATGGCATTGGAGGCTGCTGAGGGGAGAACGGTTCATAATAATGGCTGGAATGGAGTAAATGGAATGGTATCAGAAACATGGTTTTTCATGGGTTTGATACCATTCACTCCATTCCATCTATTACACTCCATTCCATCTATTATACTATATTGCAGCCATTGATTATGAGCAGTTCTCCCCTCAGCAGCTTCCACTGGTGCAGGGTTAGATGGTGATGCAATTTATAATTTTCGCCCCCCCCCTCCCCCTCCCCCCCTTTTAACCTAAATGTTCAATCCGCAACTCTGACCTGCAAAAGGCAACAATACGGAACCACAGCGTCTAGTCTGCCGGAAACACACGAAGAAGAAGAGGGTTTAGCCGCTAGCTAGCTAACTTAGCATTTACAATAGCTACAACAAGCGCCACACGTTGCAATATGTTTTCTTCTTCTAGATCATCACATTTAAGGCTAGTTGAGGGTCTCGTTTTAATTCGTAGCTAATGCGCCAGCAACAACGAAAGATAATGTGGTTGATACACCCTTTTTCTGATGTAGCTGGCTAGCTAGTTAGCGTAACATGTTATGATAGCTAGCTGTTAATACATTAGCAAATGAATCTTAGCTAGCCATCTGGTTAGATAGTTAGCAGCGTGACTAGCTAGCTATTTTAGTTAAACCTTCATCCTTGGACCTAGTTTACCAAAACGTAGCTTGACCAGCTTTGAGTTGACTGAACTGGGTTTAATGGGATGTACTCAATGTGCTTATAATCTCATTGAAAAGAAACGATAGCTAAGCTATCAAACGTTAGCTATCTACTTCCGGCAGCATTATGTGCAATGTATCTTCTCTTTACCTGTAAGAGATACTTATGTACGATTCTTCTAACTCTTTTTCTTTCTTCTTCTTCAAATATCAAACGTTTTTCGAAACTCAGTCATAACCAGTCAACCCGACGACATGTTGATGTTTTCAGTCATTTCTCTTGTGACAACATGCCAGTGTGTGTTGTTTTGGTCCCTCAGAAAGCACTGGGAGTTTACACGGTGTTGTCAGGACGACGGAGAGAGACTTTTTGTTGTATCTGACTCGAGTGCGCCACCAACTGGACAACCATGAGTACTACAACATAATGATAATAGATCACTTTTTTTCACCATAAAATGACTAAATCACACCAATAGGAAGAATATTTTAATAGTGGAGTCAAAATGATGGCAATACTATATAACAACATCCCCCTCAGCAGAGCCTACATATTATTTTACAAACACCCAGCCTACAAGGCTTTTATTTAATCACCAGTTAATCACCATTTGAACATTGGAAGGAGGGGAAAAAAATGCATTCATAATATGTATATGTATACTACTACAGATCACAGAGTGCATTGCTGGGATGGGAGGAAGTGGTGTCGCCCCCCCTAAAACGTCCTGAGCACCTGTTGCACAGATCCACCCCATGAGAGCTCTCAATGTCAGGATAATAAGTGGGCATCTCTCCAGTGACAGGGATGAATGAGGATGCTGATTGGTGTGTGTGTGTGTATATGTGTGCGTGTGTGTATATGTGTGTGTGCGTGTGTGTGTATATGTGTGCGTGTGTATATGTGTGTATATGTGTGCGTGTGTGTGTGTATATGTGTGTGCGTGTGTATATGTGTTTGTGTGTGTGTGTGTGTATATGTGTGCGTGTGTGTGTGTGTATATGTGTGTGTGTGTGTGTGTATATGTGTGTGTGTGTATATGTGTGCGTGAGAAGGGGGGGAGAAAGAAATATATTGATGTGTTGTCTGAGTCTATTGATCCTGTCAGGGTGAATATTGATGTGTTGTATCAGTCTGAGTCTATTGATCCTGTCAGGGTGAATATTGATGTGTTGTATCTGTCTGAGTCTATTGATCCTGTCAGGGTGAATATTGATGTGTTGTATCAGTCTATTGATCCTGTCAGGGTGAATATTGATGTGTTGTATCAGTCTGAGTCTATTGATCCTGTCAGGGTGAATATTGATGTGTTGTATCAGTCTATTGATCCTGTCAGAGTGAATATTGATGTGTTGTATCAGTCTGAGTCTATTGATCCTGTTAGGGTGAATATTGATGTGTTGTATCAGTCTATTGATCCTGTCAGGGTGAATATTGATGTGTTGTATCAGTCTGAGTCTATTGATCCTGTCAGGGTGAATATTGATGTGTTGTATCAGTCTGAGTCTATTGATCCTGTCAGGGTGAATATTGATGTGTTGTATCAGTCTGAGTCTATTGATCCTGTCAGGGTGAATATTGATGTGTTGTATCAGTCTATTGATCCTGTCAGGGTGAATATTGATGTGTTGTATCAGTCTGAGTCTATTGATCCTATCAGGGTGAATATTGATGTGTTGTATCAGTCTATTGATCCTGTCAGGGTGAATATTGATGTGTTGTATCAGTCTGAGTCTATTGATCCTGTCAGGGTGAATATTGATGTGTTGTATCAGTCTGAGTCTATTGATCCTGTCAGGGTGAATATTGATGTGTTGTATCAGTCTATTGATCCTGTCAGGGTGAATATTGATGTGTTGTATCAGTCTGAGTCTATTGATCCTGTTAGGGTGAATATTGATGTGTTGTCTGAGTCTATTGATCCTGTCAGGGTGAATATTGATGTGTTGTATCAGTCTGAGTCTATTGATCCTGTCAGGGTGAATATTGATGTGTTGTATCTGTCTGAGTCTATTGATCCTGTCAGGGTGAATATTGATGTGTTGTATCAGTCTGAGTCTATTGATCCTGTCAGGGTGAATATTGATGTGTTGTATCTGTCTGAGTCTATTGATCCTGTCAGGGTGAATATTGATGTGTTGTATCAGTCTATTGATCCTGTCAGGGTGAATATTGATGTGTTGTATCAGTCTGAGTCTATTGATCCTGTCAGGGTGAATATTGATGTGTTGTATCAGGGTGAATATTGAGTCTATTGATCCTGTCAGGGTGAATATTGATGTGTTGTATCAGTCTATTGATCCTATCAGGGTGAATATTGATGTGTTGTATCAGTCTATTGATCCTGTCAGGGTGAATATTGATGTGTTGTATCAGTCTATTGATCCTATCAGGGTGAATATTGATGTGTTGTATCAGTCTGAGTCTATTGATCCTATCAGGGTGAATATTGATGTGTTGTATCAGTCTGAGTCTATTGATCCTGTCAGGGTGAATATTGATGTGTTGTATCAGTCTATTGATCCTGTCAGGGTGAATATTGATGTGTTGTATCAGTCTATTGATCCTATCAGGGTGAATATTGATGTGTTGTCTGAGTCTATTGATCCTGTCAGGGTGAATATTGATGTGTTGTATCAGTCTATTGATCCTGTCAGGGTGAATATTGATGTGTTGTATCAGTCTGAGTCTATTGATCCTATCAGGGTGAATATTGATGTGTTGTATCAGTCTGAGTCTATTGATCCTGTCAGGGTGAATATTGATGTGTTGTATCAGTCTGAGTCTATTGATCCTGTCAGGGTGAATATTGATGTGTTGTATCTGTCTGAGTCTATTGATCCTGTCAGGGTGAATATTGATGTGTTGTATCAGTCTATTGATCCTGTCAGGGTGAATATTGATGTGTTGTATCAGTCTGAGTCTATTGATCCTGTCAGGGTGAATATTGATGTGTTGTATCAGTCTGAGTCTATTGATCCTATCAGGGTGAATATTGATGTGTTGTATCAGTCTATTGATCCTGTCAGGGTGAATATTGATGTGTTGTATCAGTCTATTGATCCTATCAGGGTGAATATTGATGTGTTGTCTGAGTCTATTGATCCTGTCAGGGTGAATATTGATGTGTTGTATCAGTCTGAGTCTATTGATCCTGTCAGGGTGAATATTGATGTGTTGTATCAGTCTGAGTCTATTGATCCTGTTAGGGTGAATATTGATGTGTTGTATCAGTCTATTGATCCTGTCAGGGTGAATATTGATGTGTTGTATCAGTCTATTGATCCTGTCAGGGTGAATATTGATGTGTTGTATCAGTCTGAGTCTATTGATCCTGTCAGGGTGAATATTGATGTGTTGTATCAGTCTATTGATCCTGTCAGGGTGAATATTGATGTGTTGTATCAGTCTGAGTCTATTGATCCTGTCAGGGTGAATATTGATGTGTTGTCTGAGTCTATTGATCCTGTCAGGGTGACTATTGATGTGTTGTATCAGTCTGAGTCTATTGATCCTGTCAGGGTGAATATTGATGTGTTGTCTGAGTCTATTGATCCTGTCAGGGTGAATATTGATGTGTTGTATCAGTCTGAGTCTATTGATCCTGTCAGGGTGAATATTGATGTGTTGTATCTGTCTATTGATCCTGTCAGGGTGAATATTGATGTGTTGTATCAGTCTGAGTCTATTTATCCTGTCAGGGTGCATATAGGAGTGTTGTATCTGTGTATTTATCCTGTCAGGGTGCATATAGGAGTGTTGTATCTATGTATTTATCCTGTCAGGGTGCATATAGGAGTGTTGTATCTATGTATTTATCCTGTCAGGGTGCATATAGGAGTGTTGTATCTGTGTATTTATCCTGTCAGGGTGCATATAGGAGTGTTGTATTTCCTACCATGATGCTTTCCAAATGCCCTTTGGTCCACAATATATCAACCTACATTAGTACCCAGAACAACAGGACAGGACGTATAGAATATTCAGGGTTCTACAGGAGGGTTTCTCTCCAGGGACAGGGTTAGAGTTAAAACCTACAGGAAGGTCTCTCTCCAGGAACAGGGTTGGAGTTAAAACCTACAGGAGGGTTTCTCTCCAGGAACAGGGTTGGAGTTAAAAACCTACAGGAGGGTTTCTCTCCAGGAACAGGGTTGGAGTTAAAACCTAAAGGAAGGTCTCTCTCCACGAACAGGGCTGGAGATGCTCTATTGGTCAGAATCTCCTCTGCATTGTCCTTTATTTTCCTATTGGTCAGAATCTCCTCCACATTGTCATTTCTCTTCCTATTGGTCAGAATCTGCTGCTTGATAAATGAACAAGGAAACAAAACATCTGAAATAAATAAGACACAATTAATCATCCCATTTTTTGTCAAAAGTAGTGGTCTCTAAACAGACTTGTCTCTCCATGTGCTTCGTACTGCGCGTGTCTGTCCTAAGCGGAGAATCCTGTTTCAGTCCGTCTCCGTCCACCTGATTGGAGGAAGACCCATCAGTGGGTCTGAAACTACCTCCATCTCAAGTCTTCTGGATCAGGGACAGAAGCCTCCTTGGTAAAATCACTGTACTGTTCAGGACGTGGGCTGAAACTTCCTCCATCTCAAGTCTTCTGGATCAGGGACAGAAGCCTCCTTGGTAAAACCACTGTACTGTTCAGGACGTGGGCTGAAACTTCCTCCATCTCAAGTCTTCTGGATCAGGGACAGAAGCCTCCTTGGTAAAACCACTGTAGTCAACGGGTAACAGTTCACCAGTCCGCCGAGAGAAACGTCTAGAATTTTAGAAACAAGAGTTTCTTATTGAACGAGTTAAGCTAATCGCTCTCTGTTTTCAGTTTGTTTTCTTTTCCGTTCGGTGCCGAATGAACACACCCAGGCCTGTCTGTCTGTCTGTGCAGTCCTAGCGTTCTGGGGGTTGGTTTAGATGTGGAAGCCGTTGTGTTGGACGGTGAGGAACTGTAGACGGAGACTCTGAATGCTGCTCACTATCCTCCTCTGGTGGCCAATCAAAGACACACCGATACGCCTGATGTCCCTGGGGACAAGAGATACAGACACTATATGAGTTAGGTTAACTGTTTAGAGGAGATACAGACACTATATGAGTTAGGTTAACTGTTTAGAGGAGATACAGACACTATATGAGTTAGGTTAACTGTTTAGAGGAGATACAGACACTATATGAGTTAGGTTAACTGTTTAGAGGAGATACAGACACTATATGAGTTAGGTTAACTGTTTAGAGAGGATACAGACACTATATGAGTTAGGTTAACTGTTTAGAGAGGATACAGACACTATATGAGTTAGGTTAACTGTTTAGAGAGGATACAGACACTATATGAGTTAGGTTAACTGTTTAGAGAGGATACAGGCACTATATGAGTTAGGTTAACTGTTTAGAGAGGATACAGACACTATATGAGTTAGGTGAACTGTTTAGAGAGGATACAGACACTATATGAGTTAGGTTAACTGTTTAGAGAGGATACAGACACTATATGAGTTAGGTTAACTGTTTAGAGGAGATACAGACACTATATGAGTTAGGTTAACTGTTTAGAGGAGATACAGACACTATATGAGTTAGGTTAACTGTTTAGAGAGGATACAGACACTATATGAGATAGGTTAACTGTTTAGAGAGGATACAGACACTATATGAGTTAGGTTAACTGTTTAGAGAGGATACAGACACTATATGAGTTAGGTTAACTGTTTAGAGGAGATACAGACACTATATGAGTTAGGTTAACTGTTTAGAGAGGATACAGACACTATATGAGTTAGGTTAACTGTTTAGAGAGGATACAGACACTATATGAGTTAGGTTAACTGTTTAGAGGAGATACACCGTGCTTCTACACCTGCATTGCTTGCTGTTTGGGGTTTTAGGCTGGGTTTCTGTACAGCACTTTGAGATATCAGCTGATGTACGAAGGGCTATATAAATACATTTGATTTGATTTGATCAGTTAGATTAACTTAATAACTGAAGTTTGGTTCCTAAACGCAGAATCAGAATCCTTTAGGTAACATTTATAAATAATAATAATATAATTATATAATTTTCATAAGTATGTTTAGTTCCTTTTCCCATTGGGGAGAGGTTAGGCTTGTCTTCTTATTGGAATGTGTCTAACTATTGACATGTCCCCTCTGAGGTTGCCCTTATCTTGATTTAGTATATGGCCTAGGAGGCTCACTGTCTCTCTGTGATCTTGTCCAGGAGGGGGTGTATTTGATATATGCCATTGGATGAGGTAATGTTTTTAGTCCTAAGTGGTACCAAGAACGAGATAGGAACTTAGTTTAGGATTTCCACGACATTTGGCGACGAGGAAGGGATGTAAATCTTCACTCGCTGACCGTTCCTGACGATCTAGGTAAATATATCGTGCACGAGGGATCCCTAAACTTGGGATCTTAGGGAAACCACACTTCGGGAACGAAGCAGATGGACCAACCTTTGATCTGAGAGGAAGCAAGCCGAGGGGATACCACATCTCGAACTGAGTTTGTTTTTTAAAGAAAAAGGTGAGCAAACCACACACAGATTTGAAGTCGAGTTGTTTAAATATGCCTGTTACGTATACTCTGAGCGTGAATTCCTTTGTAAGGAAGGCACCATGGCGCGTAAGCAGGGCCGAGTCAGAGGAGAGTAATCTGGGAGTTTGTGGACTCAAAAGATACTCTGCCACTGTCCGGTTGCGAGTGACCAAGATCTGTCCTGACACTGGATTGATCACAGTGGGGATTGGTGCGGTCTGTAGGGGTGAGGGGCCAGGGGACTGTGTGTTCTGTGTGAAACATGGTACTTGGTGAAGCCCTATTGGAAGAAGGACCTCACTCTGTGTGTCTGTGTGATTGTCTAAGTGACCCTCAGAAGTGGTGAATTCCAATTATATCAAATGTGCTAGCCAGGTATGCCCTGGGTTACTCTGTGTGAGTATTTTGTTATGGGATCACTAGGTAATAGTTGTCGGACCGTTCTGTGTGAGCGGGGTAGGTTGACTCTGTGTGAGTAACCTTTCAAGGATGTTCTGATGTTCTGTGTGAACGTCTGACCAGTTCTGTGTGGGTTGAATCCTTAAAGTTCTGTGTGAACGTCTGACCAATCCTGTGTGGGTTGAATCCTTAAAGTTCTGTGTGAACGTCTGACCAATCCTGTGTGGGTTCTAAAGTGTGAACGTCTGACCAATCCTGTGTGGGTTGAATCCTTAAAAGTTCTGTGTGAACGTCTGACCAATCCTGTGTGAGTACCTAAGATTTCTTACGTTTTATATGGATTCTGTGAATGATTTGAAATTATGATAAATTGTCCGTGTGTATAATCAATTACTAGAGATTTAATAAAGTAATGCTGAGAATATAATTAGATACAATTTAAACCACCCATTCGTAGACGTACGTAGGTTTTGAGTTGGTATCTTAAATGGATAATTTGATGAAGATGAAGTTTTTAAGCACTATTAAACTAGTCTACAAAATCTGGGAAATTGAGCTCTAGAAACTGTAGAGTGTGTCCACTTTTGGTTATCGATGTAACTATAAAACACATATTGATTATCTCCGTCTGGGTACAACATTTCAAATGTCATAGATATTGGTGAGGGTCTGGGCAGGGTGATGTTGGTGAGGGTCTGGGCAGGGTGATGTGGTGGATGTTGGTGAATGTCTGGGTAGGGTGATGTTGTGGATTTTGGTGAGGGTCTGGGCAGGGTGATGTTGGTGAAGGTCTGGGCAGGATGATGTTGTGAATGTTGGTGAGGGTCTGGGCAGGGTGATGTTGTGGATGTTGATGAGGGGCTGGGCAGGGTGATGTTGGTGAGGGGCTGGGCAGGGCAGGGTGATGTTGGTGAGGGGCTGGGCAGGGTGATGTTGGTGAGGGTCTGGGCAGGGTGATGTTGGTGAGGGTCTGGGCAGGGTGATGTTGGTGAGGGGCTGGGCAGGGTGATGTTGGTGAGGGGCTGGGCAGGGTGATGTTGGTGAGGGTCTGGGCAGGGTGATGTTGGTGAGGGGCTGGGCAGGGTGATGTTGGTGAGGGGCTGGGCAGGGCAGGGTGATGTTGGTGAGAGGCTGGGCAGGGTGATGTTGGTGAGGGGCTGGGAAGGGTCTGGGCAGGGTGATGTTGGTGAGGGTCTGGGCAGGGTGATGTTGGTGAGGGTCTGGGCAGGGTGATATTGTGGATGTTGGTGAGGGTCTGGGCAGGGTGATGTTGTGGATGTTGGTGAGGGGCTGGGCAGGGTGATGTTGTGGATGTTGGTGAGGGTCTGGGCAGGGTGATGTTGGTGAGGGTCTGGGCAGGGTGATGTTGGTGAGGGTCTGAGCAGGATGATGTTGTGGATGTTGGTGAGGGTCTGGGCAGGGTGATGTTGTGGATGTTGGTGAGGGTCTGGGCAGGGTGATGTTGGTGAGGGTCTGGGCAGGGTGATGTTGGTGAGGGTCTGGGCAGGGTGATGTTGTGGATGTTGGTGAGGGGCTGGGCAGGGTGATGTTGTGGATGTTGGTGAGGGGCTGGGCAGGGTGATGTTGGTGAGGGGCTGGGCAGGGCAGGGTGATGTTGGTGAGGGGCTGGGCAGGGTGATGTTGGTGAGGACCTGGGCTGGTGAGGGTCTGGGCAGGGTGATGTTGGTGAGGGTCTGGGCAGGGTGATGTTGGTGAGGGTCTGGGCAGGGTGATGTTGGTGAGGGGCTGGGCAGGGTGATGTTGGTGAGGGTCTGGGCAGGGTGATGTTGGTGAGGGTCTGGGCAGGGTGATGTTGGTGAGGGTCTGGGCAGGGTGATGTTGGATGTTGATGAGGGGCTGGGCAGGGTGATGTTGGTGAGGGCTGGGCAGGGCAGGGTGATGTTGGTGAGGGGCTGACAGGGTGATGTTGGTGAGGGGCTGGGGGATGATGGGTGAGGACCTGGGCAGGGGTGATGTTGGTGAGGGTCTGGGCAGGGTGATGTTGGTGAGGGTCTGGGCAGGGTGATGTTGGTGAGGGTCTGGGCAGGGTGATGTTGGTGAGGGGCTGGGCAGGGTGATGTTGGTGAGGGTCTTGGGCAGGGTGATGTTGGTGAGGGTCTGGGCAGGGTGATGTTGGTGAGGGTCTGGGCAGGGTGATGTTGGTGATGGGGTGAGGGTCTGGGCAGGGTGATGTTGGTGAGGGTCTTGGGCAGGGTGATGTTGGTGAGGGTCTGGGCAGGGTGATGTTGGTGAGGGTCTGGGCAGGGTGATGTTGGTGAGGGTCTTGGGCAGGGTGATGTTGGTGAGGGTCTTGGGCAGGGTGATGTTGGTGAGGGTCTTGGGCTGGGTGATGTTGGTGAGGGTCTTGGGCTGGGTGATGTTGGTGAGGACCTGGGCTGGGTGATGTTGGTGAGGGTCTTGGGCAGGGTGATGTTGGTGAGGGTCTTGGGCAGGGTGATATTGTGGATGTTGGTGAGGGTCTGGGCAGGGTGATGTTGGTGAGGGGCTGGGCAGGGCAGGGTGATGTTGGTGAGGGTCTTGGGCAGGGTGATGTTGGTGAGGGTCTTGGGCAGGGTGATGTTGTGGATGTTTGTGATGTTAGTTTGTATGTGGGTGCTTTTGTATTGTAAAAATAGATGAACTCAATAATACACAGTAGATTGATGTTGTATTGATTACATAAATAATCTCTGGTCAGAATACAGGGAATAGGCTGCTATTTGGGAAGCAGCCGGCATCTCCTGATCCACTCACTCTATACTCATGGTGGAGACAGAGTCCAGGGTGGTGAACCCTGCTGCCAGGAACTGGTTCTTGTATTGGCTCATCTTGATGGAGTCCAGCCAATCACCGATGGAGATGAACAGAGGGTAGTCCGGCACGTCCTCCAGTGATTCTGGAAAACTGAGTCGATACAGAGAGGAAGAGAAATGGGAGATATGAGAGACTGAGCTGGTGGAGCCAAACGCTTAGGTTACTAGCTCCTAATAGGGCAGCCAAATGCTTAGGTTACTAGCTGCTAACAGGCCAGCCACATGCTTAGGTTACTAGCTGCTAACAGGCCAGCCACATGCTTAGGTTACTAGCTGCTAACAGGCCAGCCACATGCTTAGGTTACTAGCTGCTAACAGGCCAGCCAAATGCTTAGGTTACTAGCTGCTAACAGGCCAGCCAAATGCTTAGGTTACTAGCTGCTAACAGGCCAGCCAAATGCTTAGGTTACTAGCTCCTAATAGGCCAGCCAAATGCTTAGGTTACTAGCTGCTAACAGGCCAGCCAAACGCTTAGGTTACTAGCTCCTAACAGGCCAGCCAAATGCTTAGGTTACTAGCTGCTAACAGGCCAGCCAAATGCTTAGGTTACTAGCTGCTAACAGGCCAGCCAAATGCTTAGGTTACTAGCTGCTAACAGGCCAGCCAAATGCTTAGGTTGATAATACGACCAGGATGGGTTGATAATATGACCAGGATGGGTTGATACTATAACCAGGATGGGTTGTTAATGCTTGGGTTACGACCAGGATGGGTTGATAATATGACCAGGATGGGTTGATAATATAACCAGGATGGGTTGATAATACGACCAGGATGGGTTGATAATATGACCAGGATGGGTTGATAATATAACCAGGATGGGTTGATAATATAACCAGGATGGGTTGATAATATAACCAGGATGGGTTGATAATACGACCAGGATGGGTTGATAATATGACCAGGATGGGTTGATAATACGACCAGGATGGGTTGATAATATGACCAGGATGGGTTGATAATATGACCAGGATGGGTTGATAATATAACCAGGATGGGTTGATAATATGACCAGGATGGGTTGATAATATAACCAGGATGGGTTGATAATATGACCAGGATGGGTTGATATGACCAGGATGGGTTGATAATATGACCAGGATGGGTTGATAATCTACGACCAGGATGGGTTGATAATATGAACAGGATGGGTTGATAATATGACCAGGATGGGTTGATAATACGACCAGGATGGGTTGATAATACGACCAGGATGGGTTGATAATATAACCAGGATGGGTTGATAATATGACCAGGATGGGTTGATAATATGACCAGGATGGGTTGATAATACGACCAGGATGGGTTGATAATACGACCAGGATGGGTTGATAATATGACCAGGATGGGTTGATAATATGGCCAGGATCGGTTGATAATATGACCAGGATGGGTTGATAATATAACCAGGATGGGTTGATAATATGACCAGGATGGTGCCTTTGGCTTCTGGACAACGAAAGAAAGTTGATGTGAAATGCTGGTGAGAAATAATACTATGAGGAAGTCTTTATATAATAACTGCCTCTAAGTTTCTACGGATGGATATTGGCCAGGCCTCGAGGCTAGACATGCCTTATTAATTGAACTGAAGTTAAATGTTTCAAGGTTTCAAACAATTATACTGCCCCAAGATCCCATTATAGCCTATGAACACGAATGGCGAATGGGAATCAAGCTTTCATTCCGAGTTGAGATTGAGAAATAAAAAATAGTGGCTCTTTTTAATTTGAGATTGAATTTAGAATGGTTATTTGTTGAGCAGTGACTGGGCTGGCCAACGAGACTGGGCTGGCCAATGACTGGGCTGGCCAACGAGACTGGGCTGGCCAACGAGACTGGGCTGGCCAACGAGACTGGGCTGGCCAATGACTGGGCTGGCCAACGAGACTGGGCTGACCAATGACTGGGCTGGCCAACGAGACTGGGCTGACCAATGACTGGGCTGGCCAACGAGACTGGGCTGGCCAACGAGACTGGGCTGACCAATGACTGGGCTGGCCAACGAGACTGGGCTGACCAATGACTGGGCTGGCCAACGAGACTGGGCTGACCAATGACTGGGCTGGCCAACGAGACTGGGCTGACCAATGACTGGGCCGACCAATAACTGGGCTGACCAATGACTGGGCTGACCAATGACTGGGCTGGCCAATGACTGGGCTGACCAATGACTGGGCTGGCCAATGACTGGGCTGACCAATGACTGGGCTGGCCAACGAGACTGGGCTGACCAATGACTGGGCTGGCCAACGAGACTGGGCTGACCAATGACTGGGCCGACCAATAACTGGGCTGACCAATAACTGGGCTGACCAATGACTGGGCTGGCCAACGAGACTGGGCTGACCAATGACTGGGCTGGCCAACGAGACTGGGCTGACCAATGACTGGGCTGGCCAACGAGACTGGGCTGACCAACGAGACTGGGCTGACCAATAACTGGGCTGACCAGTCATTGGTAACTGGGCCTAGTCACTTGGTCAACCAGACTGGGCTGGACCAATGACTGGGCCAGACCAATAACTGGGCTGACCAATGACTGGGCTGACCAATGACTGGGCTGACCAACGAGACTGGGCTGACCAATGACTGGGCTGGCCAACGAGACTGGGCTGACCAATGACTGGGCTATTCTGGCCAACCAGACTGGGCTGACCAATGACTGGGCTGACCAACTAGACAGACTGGGCTGACCAATGACTGGGCCGACCAATAACTGGGCTGACCAATAACTGGGCTGACCTGGGCCTGACCCACCAATGACAGTGACCTATAACTGACAGCTGACCAATGACTGGGCTGACTCAATAACTGGGCTGAGTCAATGACTGTTAGCCAGCCGACGACCAATAACTGGGCTGACCAATAACTGGGCTGACCAATGACTGGGCCGACCAATAACTGGGCTGACCAATAACTGGGCTGACCAATAACTGGGCTGACCAATAACTGGGCTGACCAATGACTGGGCCGACCAATAACTGGGCTGACCAATGACTGGGCCGACCAATAACTGGGCTGACCAATAACTGGGCTGACCAATAACTGGGAACAGAGCACATTGCTCTGGTGCTGTCTGACAGGATATTCTGCTCCTATAACTAGACTATGTACTGTAAACTACTACTCTAACTAGACTATGTACTGTATTCTGCTCCTCTATCTAGACTATGTACTGTATTCTGCTCCTCTATCTAGACTATGTACTGTATTCTGCTCCTCTAACTAGACTATGTACTGTATTCTACTACTCCTCTAACTAGACTATGTACTGTATTCTGCTCCTCTATCTAGACTATGTACTGTATTCTGCTCCTCTAACTAGACTATGTACTGTATTCTACTACTCCTCTAACTAGACTATGTACTGTATTCTGCTCCTCTATCTAGACTATGTACTGTATTCTGCTGCTCTATCTAGACTATGTACTGTATTCTGCTCCTCTATCTAGACTATGTACTGTATTCTGCTCCTCTATCTAGACTATGTACTGTATTCTGCTCCTCCTCTATCAGACTACTCCTGTACTGTATTCTGCTCCTCTATCTAGACTATGTACTGTATTCTGCTCCTCTAACTAGACTATGTACTGTATTCTACTACTCCTCTAACTAGACTATGTACTGTATTCTGCTCCTCTATCTAGACTATGTACTGTATTCTGCTCCTCTATCTAGACTATGTACTGTATTCTGCTCCTCCTCTATCTAGACTATGTACTGTATTCTGCTCCTCTATCTAGACTATGTACTGTATTCTGCTCCTCTATCTAGACTATGTACTGTATTCTGCTCCTCTATCTAGACTATGTACTGTATTCTGCTCCTCTATCTAGACTATGTACTGTATTCTGCTCCTCTATCTAGACTATGTACTGTATTCTGCTCCTCTATCTAGACTATGTACTGTATTCTGCTCCTCTAACTAGACTATGTACTGTATTCTGCTCCTCCTCTAACTAGACTATGTACTGTATTCTGCTCCTCCTCTAACTAGACTATGTACTGTATTCTGCTCCTCCTCTAACTAGACTATGTACTGTATTCTGCTCCTCTATCTAGACTATGTACTGTATTCTGCTCCTCTAACTAGACTATGTACTGTATTCTGCTCCTCTAACTAGACTATGTACTGTATTCTGCTCCTCTATCTAGACTATGTACTGTATTCTGCTCCTCTAACTAGACTATGTACTGTATTCTGCTCCTCTAACTAGACTATGTACTGTATTCTGCTCCTCTAACTAGACTATGTACTGTATTCTGCTCCTATAACTAGACTATGTACTGTATTCTACTACTCCTCTAACTAGACTATGTACTGTATTCTGCTCCTCTATCTAGACTATGTACTGTATTCTGCTCCTCTTTCTAGACTATGTACTGTATTCTGCTCCTCCTCTAACTAGACTATGTACTGTATTCTGCTCCTCCTCTAACTAGACTATGTACTGTATTCTGCTCCTCCTCTAACTAGACTATGTACTGTATACTGCTCCTCTAACTAGACTATGTACTGTATTCTGCTCCTCCTCTAACTAGACTATGTACTGTATTCTGCTCCTCTATCTAGACTATGTACTGTATTCTGCTCCTCTAACTAGACTATGTACTGTATTCTGCTCCTCTAACTAGACTATGTACTGTATTCTGCTCCTCCTCTAACTAGACTATGTACTGTATTCTACTACTCCTCTAACTAGACTATGTACTGTATTCTGCTCCTCTAACTAGACTATGTACTGTGTTCTGCTCCTCTAACTAGACTATGTACTGTATTCTGCTCCTCCTATAACTAGACAATGTACTGTATTCTGCTCCTCTATCTAGACTATGTACTGTGTTCTGCTCCTCTAACTAGACTATGTACTGTATTCTGCTCCTCCTATAACTAGACAATGTACTGTATTCTGCTCCTCTATCTAGACTATGTACTGTGTTCTGCTCCTCTAACTAGACTATGTACTGTATTCTGCTCCTCTAACTAGACTATGTACTGTATTCTGCTCCTCTAACTAGACTATGTACTGTATTCTGCTCCTCTAACTAGACTATGTTCTGTGTTCTGCTCCTCTATCTAGACTATGTACTGTGTTCTGCTCCTCCTCTAACTAGACTATGTACTGTATTCTGCTCCTCTAACTAGACTATGTACTATATTCTGCTCCTCTATCTAGACTATGTACTGTATACTACTGCTCTATCTAGACTATGTACTGTATTCTGTGTGATAAATAACATACACTGTATTCTGCTCAAACGTATTTCCGGCTAACTGTATTCGATTAACGGTTAACCGTTAACATCCCTACAGTCGATACAATGACACTTTATTGTCCGTCGAACCTGAAATGTAGATGGGAGGTTGACCTCTGACCCTAACCCCTGGATGTTTGTCTATGGATTGGTTGATTGGTTGTTCTCATCTGTGTACGTGGTCCACTAGTGTTATCTAACTACTGGGCTTAGGGTTAGGGGTCAGGGGTCAGTGTTAGGGTCAGCGTTCAGGGTCAGAGGTTAGGGTCAGGGATCAGGGTTAGGGTCAGAGGTTAGGGATCAGGGTTAAGGTCAGAGGTTAGGGTCAGGGTTAGGGTCAGGGGTTAGGGATCAGTGTTAGAAGTTAGGGGTCAGGGTTTAGGCTCAGGGTTTAGGGTCAGGGCTTAAGGTTAGGGGTTAGGGTTAGGGTCAGAGGTTCAGGGATCAGGGTTAGGGTCAGAAGTTAGGGGTCAGGGTTTAGGCTCAGGGTTTAAGGTCAGGGGTTAGGGTCAGGGGTTAGGGTCAGAGATTAGGGTCAGAGGTTAGGGGAAAGGTTTAGGCTCAGCTGTCAGGGTAAGGGTTAGAGTCAGAGGTAAGGGTTAGGGTCAGGGATAAGGGTCAGAGGTTAGTGGCAGGGGTTAGGGTCAGGGGGTTAGGATCAGATATCAGGTTCCAGGGTTAGGGATAAGGGTCAGAGGTTAGGGTCAGGGGTTACCTGTTGTCCACCAGTGTCAGTAGACTAGTGGGTTCTGATGAGTTTATCCAGGAAGGAGACCAGGCTGTTGAAGTGAGGTCTCTGCCCTCTCTCCTTCTGCCAGCAGTGGAGCATCAACTGGTGTGAACCACAGGACAGTCCATGGGGACAGGAGACGGTAACCCTCCTCTATAGACAGGATCACCTGTAATGTAGAACCACAGGACAGTCCATGGGGACAGGGAGACGGTAACCCTCCTCTATAGATAGGATCACCTGCCAGGGAAGAGGTCACAGGTTACACTTGTCAGCATGGAGTGACCATGTAGAGTTCCAAATGATGATGAAACTTCCACCTAGCCTATCAGAGAGCAGGATAGATCTACTATTACCATAATGCTAAAACCTGTCAGATCCTCTCAGAGGGACTAAGGGTCCATTTGGGATTTGGCCATAGAACACCATAACTCACATCCTGATTGGACAAGAGGGAATAGCAGAACACCATAACTCACATCCTGATTGGACAAGAGGGAATAGCAGAACACCATAACTCACATCCTGATTGGACAAGAGGGAATAACAGAACACCATAACTCACATCCTGATTGGACAAGAGAGAATAGCAGAACACCATAACTCACATCCTGATTGGACAAGAGGGAATAGCAGAACACCATAACTCACATCCTGATTGGACAACAGGGAATAACAGAACACCATAACTCACATCCTGATTGGACAAGAGGGAATAACAGAACACCATAACTCACATCCAGATTGGACAAGAGGGAATAACAGAACACCATAACTCACATCCTGATTGGACAAGAGGGAATAACAGAACACCATAACTCACATCCTGATTGGACAAGAGGGAATAACAGAACACCATAACTCACATCCTGATTGGACAAGAGGGAATAGCAGAACACCATAACTCACATCCTGATTGGACAAGAGGGAATAGCAGAACACCATAACTCACATCCTGATTGGACAAGAGGGAATAAAAGAACATTAGAACTCCCATCCTGATTGGACAAGACGGAATAACATAACATTAGAACTCACATCCTGATTGGACAAGAGGGAATAGCAGAACATCCTTAACTCACATCCTGATTGGACAAGAGGGAATAACAGAAAACCATAACTCACATCCTGATTGGACAACAGGGAATAACATAACATTAGAACTCACATCCTGATGGGACAAGAGGGAATAACAGAACATTATAACTCACATCCTGATTGGACAACAGGGAATAACATAACATTAGAACTCACATCCTGATGGGACAAGAGGGAATAACAGAACATTATAACTCACATCCTGATTGGACATCTCCCAGTAAGGTCTCTCCCCGTACGACATCACTTCCCACATGACGATGCCGTAGCTCCAGACGTCGGAGGCTGAAGAGAACTTCCTGTAGGTGATGGCCTCGGGAGCTGTCCAACGCACCGGGATCTTATCCCCCTGGACAGAGGACAGAAATAAAACCTGGGTCAAACAGCAACTATATAGAGAACTTCCTGTAGGTGATGGCCTCGGGAGCTGTCCAACGCACCGGGATCTTATCCCCCTGGACAGAGGACATAAATAAAACCTGGGTCAAACAACAACTATATAGAGAACTTCCTGTAGGTGATGGCCTCGGGAGCTGTCCAACGCACCGGGATCTTATCCCCCTGGGCAGAGGACAGAAATAAAACCTGGGTCAAACAGCAACTATATAGAGAACTTCCTGTAGGTGATGGCCTGGGAGCTGTCCAACGCACCGGGATCTTATCCCCTGGACAGAGGACAGAAATAAAACCTGGGTCAAACAGCAACTATATAGAGAACTTCCTGTAGGTGATGGCCTCGGGAGCTGTCCAACGCACCGGGATCTTATCCCCCTGGACAGAGGACAGAAATAAAACCTGGGTCAAACAGCAACTATATAGAGAACTTCCTGTAGGTGATGGCCTCGGGAGCTGTCCAACGCACGGGATCTTATCCCCTGGGCAGAGGACAGAAATAAAACCTGGGTCAAACAGCAACTATATAGAGAACTTCCTGTAGGTGATGGCCTCGGGAGCTGTCCAACGCACCGGGATCTTATCCCCCTGGGCAGAGGACAGAAATAAAACCTGGGTCAAACAGCAACTATATAGAGAACTTCCTGTAGGTGATGGCCTCGGGAGCTGTCCAACGCACCGGGATCTTAT